>NW_024879275.1:316349-459846 GCF_018340385.1 Cyprinus carpio | reverse complement strand
CTCCAAATTCTTTTAGGAATTCTGTATACGGCCCTGGTGGTCTATACACAGTAGCCAGAGCAAGAGATACGATAGCTTTCTTTTGCATATCTGACAGTGTAACAAGAAAGCAGAAGTATTTTGAATGAGTTAAACCTGTATCCTGTTTTCTGGGTAACATTGAGAATATCACTATATATTGTTGCAACACCTCCCCCACGACCAGTCTGACGGGGCTCATGTTTATAACAGTAGTTTGACTGAGTAGACTCATTTAGACCAATATAATCATTTGGTTTTAGCCAGGTTTCAGTCAAGCAGAGTACATCAAAACTATTATCTGTGATCATTTAATTTACAATAACTGCTTTGGGTGTGAGTGATCTAATGTTTATGAGCCCAAACTTTAGAATTTGTTTTTGTTCATTTATTTTACGTTTTTCTGGTTTAAATCACGATAAGATTTTTTCTTGATCCTACATTAAATTTATATTTTGACCTCACTATTCGGGGAACAGACACAGTCTTAATAGATTGGACAGCGCAAGTACTTCTAACATTTAAGCGGGTAGAACAAAAGCCATCATAGCAGTTATTTGAGAATTGGCTTACTAGTCAAATGGAGCGTAGAGTCCTGGAGATGTTGTCCGAGAGGAGATCCGCTCCGACTCTGCTGGGGTGCAGGCCATCAGTGCGAAAAAAAAGCCTAGGACGCTCCCAGAAAAGATTCCAATTATTAACAAAGAGCAGTTTCTTTCTTTACACCATGACAATAACCATTCATTTAGAGCAAAAAGTCTACTGAACCTTTCGTGTCCTCGTCGATACGTGGGCAGTGGTCCTGACACAATGATCGTCGCCGCGGGCATCGTGCTGTGAACCGTCTCGATCAGGCTCCTGAAGTCCCTCTTCAGCATCTCCGTCTGCCGCTGCGTGGTGTCGTTAACCCCGGTGTGAAGCACGACCGCTCTGGGGCTCTCGTCGGCCTTCAGGATCGCGGGTATCTGCGCGAAACAGAGAAACATCGAGAACACGAGCACCAGGGAAACAGTGAGTGTGCACTTTACCTTCGGCTAACGTAGCACGGACGTGTCGGACGATGGAGTCTCCCACGATCACAGCGTCGCGTTCCGTCTCGCGGAGGGGAGCAAAGCCGTTCCGTGTGGAGATCTCGAAGACCGGAGGGGGAGAGGTCATCGCCCGGGGCCTGGCTCGCATCCTCCGCTGCGGATGCACCCAGGGTCCGTGGTGTCCCGGCGCCGGAGTGAAGGACATCTGGGCAGATCGCGTCCTGGGTGCACCGGGCCTGTGCAGAGAAACACACGGGGTAGAGGTGGTGGGACTGTTAGTAGCGCACTGCATACTTACCCTGGACTTGTGAGCGTCAGCCCGTGAGGTTTCCAGCGCGGCTCTCCGCTCTCTCAGCTGGGCCTGCCTCTGCTCCAGGACCCGAATCTGCTTCTCCACGGCCTCCAGCTCGAGCTGCATTCGGTGTCGTCACCTGCACTCAAAGGTAGACATACATCCGCCATTAAAGCAAGTAACAGTGAGTAAAGCAATTGTAATGTGTGTGAATAGAGTATTAGCAATGCACGCGGGTTTAGCGACAACCACGCTGGCGATGCTAATGGGCTATAAGCTACTAGCGGACTCGGAAAATCAAAATAAAACTAGTGATAACAAGGCGCTCTGGTTGTTTTTGTTGTAGAATACGATAGAGGATATATTCACACGTTTATAGAAACGTAAATAATGGTGTATAAAATAGATTTCAATAATAAAAAATAGACGATAAAGAAATAACGTGACGGAGCTCAAAGGCATACGGCAGCAACAAACAGGAAGTGACGAAAAAAAAGGACAATACAGTATATTGGGGGATTATAAAGAGCTCGTTCAAATACTGAGGTGCTAAACCATTTAGGGCTTTATAAGTAATAAGCAAGATTTTAAAATCTATACGAGCCAATGCAGTGTTGACAGAACCAGGCTAATATGTTCATTCTTCCTGGTTCTAGTAAGAACTCTAGCTGCTGCATTTTGAACCAGCTGGAGTTTGTTTACTAAGCGTGCAGAACAACCACCCAATAGAGCATTACAATAATCTAACCTTGAGGTCATAAACGCATGGATTTACATTTCTGCATTTGACATTGAGAGCATAGGCCTTAATTTAGATATATTTTTGAGATGGAAAAAGGCAGTTTTACAAATGCTAGAAAACGTGGCTTTCTAAGGAAAGATTGCTATCAAATAGCACACCTAGGTTCCTAACTGATGACGAAGAATTGACAGAGCAGCCATCAAGTCTTAGACAGCGTTCTAGGTTATTACATGCAGAGCTTTTATGTCCTATAATTAACACCTCTGTTTTTTCGGAATTTAGCAGTAAGAAATTATTCGTCATCCAGTTTTTTATATCGACTATGCATTCCGTTAGTTTTTCAAATTGCTATGTTTCGCCGGGCCGCGAAGAAATATAGAGCTGAGTATCATCAGCATAACAGTGAAAGCTAACACCGTGTTTCCTGATGATATCTCCCAAGGGTAACATGTAAAGCGTGAAGAGTAACGGCCCCTAGTACTGAGCCTTGAGGTACTCCATACTGCACTTGTGATCAATTTGATACCTCTTCATTCACTGCTACGAATTGATGGCGGTCATATAAGTACAATTTAAACCATGCTAATGCACTTCCACTAATTCCAACAAAGTTTTCTAGTCTATTCAAGAGAATGGTATGGTCAATAGTGTCGAACGCAGCACTAAGATCCAATAGCACTAATAGAGAGATACAACCACGATCAGAAGATAAGAGCAGGTCAGTTGTAACTCTAAGGAGAGCAGTCTCAGTACTATGATACGGTCTAAATCCTGACTGGAAATCCTCACAGATACCATTCCGGAATAGAGAGTTGCAATAAGTTGCCGATCGCGTAAAGGCCAAAGTATACTTCGGCCGTTCGTGCACCGTCGGCATTACGTTATTTTCGTCATCAAGAGGGCTCGCGGACAGTGGTACTGCGCATGTGTCGAGCTCATCTGTCCACGCCCATCTGCGGTTGAGTATACTTTTGAAAGCTGTGCGGACGCGGCTGTGCGTGAAACGGAAAGGAACGCTGAATATGAAGTGTACCCGGGCCTTAAGTTCCGGGGGCAGCTCCTTAAATTCGGCCATCCTAAACACACGTGACTGACCGCTCGCTCGCACAGGAGGAGGAGGGGTCAGTGTTACACTCTACACTGCACTCAGCCCGAGCAATTCCTACTCTTTCAGTCATTGAGGAGACATGGAAAACAACTCATACCGCAGGAACGGTATAATGGAAAATATTAATGGTTTTGAAACCGTGACATTTTCAAATAGCGGTATACCTTGAAACCGGTAATCGACCCATGCCTACTGGCATCTAACAATGCCTTGGGGAGGAAAAAACAGTTAATCTTAAAGCATATGCATAAACCCAAATAGGAAATAAAACAGTTATTGAATAAGCATGCATCTTATTCTGTGTACTAAACTCCTGAAACATTGGTGCCTCGTATTTTAGAGCCGTCAGTGCAATTAAGAAATAAATCAATCAAATCTGTGTGTGTTTGTGTGAAAAAATTCAAATGTAACCCCCTTTGTAATTGTCAACATTTAACTGTAATTTAACTGTAATTTAATTACACTTTTTCTCTCAGTAACTGTAACAGATTGCACTTACATTTATTTTGTAATTAAATTTCGTAATTCCGTCACATGTAACTAGTTCCTCCCCAACACTGGTGTTAGGGAATAGAATATATGGGGAGTACAAACACTGATCTATTGTTGCCACCCCAAGTATAAAATCCTGGACACGCCCCTGAATCAATCACATGCAGCTCATATTGTTCCCAAACTCAGAAGCGTGAGTCTCTTCCTGCAGCTTCAAGAACAGCTTTACTGATCAGCAGCTTCAGTGTGATTATTGAATTGAACCTTGTCAGTGTCGTGCACTTGCTTAGACCTTTGTTGTGATAAACAGTAAAGTGTGTTCAAGCGCTAGCAAAAGACAGTGTAAAGAAATACTCTTTGAGAGAAGCAGTTAAATCAGCAGAAGTTAAAAGCAGATCGCAAGTGTATTTATTTCTTGTCTCATTAGTGTTTAGCGCAGTTGTCGTTGCTAGGAAACTCTTGTTTGTTTACTGTGTTGAGACGTGCTGCGTTTGGTCTCGTACTGTATTGCATACCTTGTCAGTGTCATGCGCTTGCTTAGACCTTTGTTGTGATAAACAGTAAAGTGTGTTCAAGCGCTAGCAAAAGACAGTGTAAAGAAATACTCTTTGAGAGAGACCGTTAAATCAGCGGAAGTTAAAAGCAGATCGTAAGTGTATTTATTTCTTGTCTCATTAGTGTTTTGCGCAGTTGTCGTTGCTAGGAAACGCTTGTTTGTTTACTGTATTGAGACGTGCTGCATTTGGTCTCATACTCTTATCGCATACCTTGTCAGTGTCGTGCGCTTGCTTAGACCTTTGTTGTAATAAACAGTAAAATGTGTTCAGCTGAATTCAATTTCCGTTTTGTCTGACGGGTATAAAAAAGGTTAGTATACCGCGACAGCGGTCGCGGCAGCCCTCCTGTTAAGCTCTCCTCAGGAGAAGACGGAAGAGTGTAAAGACCATAGACTCTACCATGCGACTCCACCAGGCAGGGACACTGGCAAGGGATATAAGTATTGTTTTGATTAATCTTTTTTCCTACTACTTGTTTCACTTCTGTTTCAGTTTTTATAACCAATTCTTACTATGTGTTTCCAGATCCCTACTATCACTACCACTCGCAAACCACGCATCACACACTGTAGGCAGTGCTATCCTAACAACCTGCACACTTTGCCTATGTCTGCTAATACACTACTTTCTTTTTCTACTGGTCTCTGGAATTTCCAGTCTGCTGTAAACAAAGCCGATTTCATTACTTCTATTATTAGTCATTCAAAGCTAAATCTCATGGCCTTGACAGAGACCTGGATCAAACCAGAGGACACTGCTAAACCTGCAGCACTCTCCAATAATTTCTCATTTTCCCACTCCCCCCTTTTGACTGGAAGAGGTGGAGGTACTGGTCTGCTTATCTCTAATGATTGGAAATTTAATCCTTTACCATCTTTGGGTATCAACAGCTCCTTTGAATCTCATTCAGTTACTGTTACCTACCCTCTTAAAATCCATTTTGTAGTTGTCTATCGACCCCCAGGACCACTAGATAACTTTTTGGATGAATTAGATGTGCTGCTCTCAACCTTTCCTGAGGATGGTACTCCCCTAGTTATGCTTGGAGACTTCAACATCCACCTAGATAAACCTCTATCTACAGACTTCCACACTCTGCTTGCCTCTTTTGATCTCAGCCGAGTGTCAACTACTGCTACTCACAAATCAGGCAACCAACTGGACCTTATTTACACACGACACTGCTCCACTGATTATGTACTGGTTACTCCACTGCACACCTCGGATCACTTCCTCCTCACTCTTAACCTCAACATGGTCCCTGACACATCACTTACCCCTCCACATGTCATCTTTCGACATAACCTACGCTCACTCTCACCCTCTCGGCTATCTGCTATGGTTTCATCTTCGCTTCCTTCCCCTAAACTGTTAGCATCTTTTGATACTAACAGTGCTACTCATACTTTCTGCTCCACTCTTACATCTTGTTTAGA
The DNA here is from genome assembly GCF_018340385.1 of Cyprinus carpio. Lineage (NCBI taxonomy): Eukaryota > Metazoa > Chordata > Actinopteri > Cypriniformes > Cyprinidae > Cyprinus > Cyprinus carpio. Next base: position 454,170 of record NW_024879275.1, on the reverse strand, counting down.
CACTGTTTGCCCCTTGTCTTCCAGGCAAGCCCGTACCACCCCTTCTCCCCCTTGGTTATCTGATGTTCTATGCGAACATTGTTCTAAGCTTAGAGCTGCTGAAAGGGTGTGGCGCAAATCCAAAAATACTACTGACCTTAATGTGTATCAGTCACTCCTCTCCTCTATTCCTTCTCTGCTAATGTCTCCACTGCTAAAAGGACATACTACCATAACAAAATTAACAATTGGTCTAACTCTCGCATGCTTTTTTAAAACATTTTCCTCGCTCCTTTGTCCTCCTCCTCCCCCTCCTGCATCAACTCTAATAGCTGACGACTTTGCCACGTTTTTCATTAATAAAATTAAAAACATCAGTGCACAATTTTCCACACCACAATCCGTCAAGCACATCTCACCAGCAAACATACACTCATTCACATCCTTCTCTTCACTCTCTGAGGCAGAAGTCTCCAAGCTCATCCTTTCTAATCATCCTACTACTTGTCCACTTGATTCTATTCCATCTCATCTCCTTCAAGCCATTTCTCCTGCAGTTGTACCTGCACTCACTCACATCATTAACATATCCCTCCACACTGGTGTTTTTCCCTCAACATTTAGACAGGCTCGTATAACTCCACTATTTAAGAAACCCACCCTCAACCCAACTCTTTTAAAGAACTACAGACCAGTTTCCCTTCTTCCTTTCATTGCAAAAACACTTGAACGAGCTGTGTTCAACCAAGTCTCTGCCTTTCTCACACAGAACAACATCCTTGACAGCAACCAATCTGGCTTCAGAAGTGGACATTCAACTGCCTTGCTCTCAGTTGTTGAAGCCCTAAGACTGGCAAGAGCGGAATCCAAATCTTCAATACTTATCTTGCTTGATCTGTCCGCTGCTTTTGACACAGTTAACCACCAGATCCTCCTGTCAACCGTACTGGCAAAGAGCATCTCAGGAACCGCACTCCAGTGGTTTGAGTCTTACCTATCAGATAGGTCCTTCAAAGTATCTTGGAGAGGTGAGGTGTCCAAGTCGCAACAAAAAACAACCAGAAACCCTCAGGGCTCAGTTCTTGGACCACTTCTCTTCTCTGTTTACATGGCATCATTAGGTTCTGTCATTCCGAAACATGGCTTTTCATACCACTGCTATGCTCATGACACTCAACTCTACCTCTCATTCCATCCTGATGATCCGACGGTAGCTGCTCGCATCTCAGCTTGTCTAACAGACATTTCTTGCTGGATGAAGGACCATCACCTTCAACTCAACCTTGCCAAGACAGAACTGCTTGTGGTTCCAGCAAACCCATCGTTTCATCACAATTTCACCATCCAGTTAGGCACATCAACCATAACTCCTTCAAAAACAGCCAGAAACCTTGGAGTTATGACTGATGATCAGCTAACTTTCTCAGACCATATTGCTAAAACTGTCCGGTCCTGCAGATTTGCTTTATTCAACATCAAGAAGATCAGGCCCTTTCTTTCGAAACATGCTGCACAACTCCTTGTTCAAGCTCTTGTTCTGTCCAGGCTGGACTATTGCAATGCTCTCTTGGCAGGTCTTCCAGACAGTTCTATCAAACCTTTACTATTAATCCAGAACGCGGCAGCAAGATTAATTTTTAATGAGCCGAAAAGAATATACGTCACACCTCTGTTTATCAATTTGCACTGGCTACCAATAGCTACTCGCATAAAATTCAAGACATTGATGTTTGCCTACAAAACCACCACTGGCTCTGCACCCCTTTACCTAAATTCATTACTTCAGACTTATGTGCCCTCTAGAAGCTTGCGTTCTGCAAGTGAACGTCGCTTGATTGTGCCATCCCAAATAAGCACAAAGTCACTTTTATGGACTTTTAAATTAAATGTTCCCTCCTGGTGGAATGACCTGCCCAACTCAATCCGAGCAGCTGAGTCCTTAGCCATCTTTAAAAATCGGCTTAAAAAACATCTCTTCCATCTTTATTTGACCCTCTAACTTTAGCACTCACTATTCTAATTCTATTCTTAAAAAAAAAAAAATCTAACTAGCTTTCTAATCTTTTTGTATTCTATCTGTTTTCTTTTCATTTATTATACAACTAACAAAAGCAAAAAAAAAGACCTCTAACACTAGCTTGCTCTATTTATTTATTATATTATTTAAAAGCCCTTGCTACGTGTACTGCGTTTAAGCTAACTGAGACTTATTATAGCACTTGTATATCATTGCTCTTTTGTTGATTTTGATTGCTTCCATTGTCCTCATTTGTAAGTTGCTTTGGATAAAAGCGTCTGCTAAATGACTAAATGTAATGTAAATGTAATGATTAGGAGCAGGTGTGGGGGGGGGCTTTAGGAATAGACACAAGGAAGGACACTAGAAGGCAGCATCAGTTTATAATGAATAGAATCATATAAAGAATATGTTATTACGTACTGTTTTATAAAGCACTGCAATACATTGAGGTGTAAGTACTATTTGCCACAATTTACATTAAGTATGAATAATACCTCACAGTGTAGGTGATCTCAGGTTTTGCTATCCCTGAGTGATGGAGAAACACACACACACACACACACACACACACACACACACACACCACTACTCTGAACATATTAATACAGATCAAAATAGCACTATAAAGCTCAGCTGTGTAATGAATAGTGTGATTAAACAGATCTGAATGAATGTCTACATAAGACAGACAATTTGGTTAAAAATCCTGACAGTGGAATAAAGGTTTTTTTTTTTTTTTGAATGAGACTCTAAAGTGGAAATGAAGCAGTCAGTCAAGTTTGCATTATTTAGGAAAATAACTTCAATTTTAATAAAAAAAATTTATATATAACAAACATGATTAATGTAACCATTTTAAAGAAAAAAGGTAGTTTTGTTATAGCTTTTGCAACAAGGGCGCCGCCATCTTGCAGTAGCACCGCGTGACGTCGCGGGGTTGGTTCGCTCCGATGGCCAGTGCAGTAATATAAGCATTTCTTTACATTTTGAAAACACGCTTGTTTTGAAATGGAGGAAGATGACCTTGAAAGCACTGTTAAGTCCATAATATAAATAATGCTTATGCATTAGAGCATATACGGCGATGGGGCCGAGCAGTAGGACTTAGGGGTTGAAGAAGTCGTGAACCTGCTGGTTTGGGGTAAAGTGCGGGTCAGAAAAAATACTCGTTTACGTGGATACCTCTCAAGACTGTCATTCCGACGTGCTTTGTGTGCATTTGCTGATGAAGGCGCGAAAGAAAGCTCAATTTGGTAGCCTACTCATGTGCTGTCCGAGCCCAGCTATGGCTTTGTGTCTGTGTGTGTGTGTGTGTGTGCGGCGCTGGCGCGAACAGAAATGATCTATCACAACACACATGAGTAACGCATTTAAATCTCTTTCAGAAAAGGTCTATCACAGCGTGTAAGTACAGTTTTGAAATCTATTCCGTGCTGTCTCACACTTGAATGGCTTAAAACACTTTAATATTTAAATGACACGACTTAAAACACCTGAGAATGATAAACTTTATTGAGGAAGCAGCACTGGTCCGACTGTTCAGAGAGGTGATTAGTTAAACACTGCGTCCTGTTAACAGCAGGAAAGCTAATTGTATTCTAAGGTGAACATAAAATATGAAACATACAATTGTTGAACCATTCAATGTAATACATATGTATTAATGGTCTGACATAAAAATAAAACGTGACATGAATGATATTGTATTAAGCGTTGTTTGTTTACATCACGTTGCGCCTCGCATTATGAAAACAATGTTTGGGATACCACGATCAAAACTTAACATAAAAACACTTCAATGTCCAACAATCAACCAAACCACGTTAAAAAACAAATTATTTGTGTGTTAAAATAATATGTGTGTTCAAAATGTAAAGAAATGCTTATATTACTGCACTGGCCAGCGGAGCGAGCCAACTCCGTGACTTCACACGCGGTGGTACTGCAAGATGGCGGCGCCCTTGCTCCAAAAGCTAAAACAAAACCTTTTTTCTTTAAATGGTTACATTAATCATGTTTGTTATATATTTTTTAATCAAAGTGGAAATCACTTTACTAAATAATGTTAACTTAACTGTCTGCTTCACTTCCACTCTAAATGATTTATGATCATGTTGTTTTTTTTTGTTGTTGTTTTTTTGTTCTTTGACATTTTAAATCTCAGTCCAATGATGCATCACACATTGATTTGTACTTTCTCTTTACTTATGGATTCACGGCTAAACTGATCTGATCTGAGAGCGTGAAGAGTGTGTCATTGTTCTCTACAGGTTGAGAGATTGTGGCGTCACAAATGAAGGTTGTTCTGCTCTGGCTTCAGCTCTGAGATCAAACCCCTCACACCTGAGAGAGCTGGATCTGTCTGGGAATAAACTAGGACAATCAGGAGTGAAGCGTCTCTGTGCTGGACTGGAGGATCCTCACTGTAAACTGGAGAAACTGTGGTAAGATCATCTCTCTGATAGTCTCATGTGTTTGTCTTCAGTAAGATGTGTCCTCTAATGTAAATTGTAAGACTAAAGCTTGTAAAATAAATGCTAGATAGATAGATAGATAGATAGACAGACAGACAGACAGACAGATAAATAGAAAAGAAGAGGATGGGAAAGGACATGACAATCCCTGCCAGTACCGAGACTCAAACCTGTGACCTGTGGGCAGGGCTGGACTGGGGTTAACCCTCTGGAGTCGATCCCCGCGTATACGCGTTATGAGGCATCTTCTCCTGATAACTCGAAAAGAACGTAAATTACACTTTCAGTTTTGATCGTACAGATAAGAGCAATACATCAATCGAATCTGTAAAGGGTTTACTTTTATTTGTATACACACATAATAACAACAAAACTTTGTGCATTTATAAAATAAAGAAAACAAACAAGGTGCGCTGACATGAGAGATACTGTATATCTATAGAAAGCTTGACATGTCTACTTTTAAACCTCTGGAGTCTAAGGGTATTTTTGGGGCCTGGAGAAGTTTTGTCATGCCCTGACATTTGTGCTTTTTTCAGTTTCTTATAAATATCTAAATGGCTAACGTCTAATCTCACTGTAATCAGCACAAACTGGGCTATAATAATATGTGAGCAGCATGTATGTACACGATTGTGTTTTTGAGAAAAAAAATGTTATGCGTGGTTAGTGAAAAACTAAAAAATGTTAAATCACTTGAATAAGGCAATAAAACACATACAGAAAAATTGGTTCCCAGGAATTTTGAGAACTGGAGCTTGTAGCCTAGAATTTTTTTTTTCTAAATGATGTGAAAATCATCTTGTTTACTCACTTACAGAAAACAATATATTGATTTAAAATTTTCTAAGACACTTTTTTGTTGGTAAAAGTCATATGCGAGTAGGCGTCAACTATCATGAATTCACACCTGAGAAGACAAAGGCCTGCATAATGAGCTGCATAATGAGCCATTCAGTCAGCTGTGACACTGAGAGGGATGAGTTACAAGAAAGAATGTGAGGACAAAATAAATGTATATAATTTTATGTTTGTAGTTTATTTAGAATATATTTAATTATCCCACAACATAATTTAATATTCACTTGTGAGTGCAGTTAAACAGTTTATTAGGAAAAAATCAAAGCTGACTTTCAAACTGAATTTTTTTGCATCATTACTCCAGTCACACAATCCTTCAGAAATCCTTTTAACAATCTTATTTTCTACAAAAAAAACATTTATTGTTATTATTATCATCATCATTATTATTATTATTATTATTATTATTATTAATGTTGAAAAGAGCTGAGAATATTTTTTTTTATGTTTTTTAGGGGGGATAAATTGAAAGAACAGCAATGATTGTTACATTTGTTACAGTTACATTTATTGTTACATTTATATTATTTACATCAAGCTTTTGAATGGTATAGTAGTGTATATTGTTATTGAAACTTCATAATATTTCACTTGATTATACATTTAGTCAGGAATTATAGTTTGGAAAAAGTCTTTGGAAAAAGTCTAACTAATAAAATGTTTACACGTTATGTGAAAACTAGTACAAGTATATAAATAAATAAAAAGAGATTTACTCATGTTTATGAACTCTGCTGAATAAAGTGCTTCATTCTTTTTTCTGAGGAAATCCAAATCTCAAATCCTCAACCACATCACATCTTTTTGGGGTGAATTATGTCTTATTCCTCTCATCGCGAAGCAAACAGTAAAATAATAAAAACTTGAAGAACAGTCTCGCTGCGTTGTCTTCTGTTGTGTGGCGTATTCAAGCCGCGCGCTTCAGTGAAACATTTGAATCTCAAAAGCGCGCTCGGCGCGGGGGCGTGGTCGCATTAGAAGATAATGAAGGGAGACGTGAAAAACGGACATCGCGTTGTTTTCATATGGATTACTTTATAACAGAATATTTGTTTTCAGCAGCACTTGTTTAGTTTAAAAGTAGACATGTCAGGCTTTCTATAGATATCTCTCTCATGTCTCTGTGTTGAGTATTCACTGAGTTACAGTTCATTTTAATGACGCATTTGTATCTGAAGATCAGCGCAGACAAAGGCTGCAGACAGCACTCCTTGTTTGTTATCTTTATTTTATAAGTGCACAAAGTTTTGTTGTTATTATGTCTGTATACAAAAAAAAGTAGACCCTTTACAGATTCGATTGATGTATTGCACTTATCTGTACGATCAAAACTGAAAGTGTAATTTAAGTTCTTTTCGGGGTTATCAGGAGAAAATACCCCAAAACGCGTATACACGTTAATCGACTCCAGAGGGTTAAACTAAGCAAGTGCTACCAAAAACAAATATTCTGTGATAAAGTAATCCATATGAAAACAACGCGATGTCCGTCTTTCACGTCTCCCTTCATTATATCTAATGTGACCACGCCCACACGCCGAACGCGCTATTGATATTTTAATGTTCCACGTGAAGCTCGCGGCTTGTAAACGCCCATACAGAAAACAAAGCAGCAAGACTGTTCTTCAAATTTTTTTATTTTATTTTACTGTTTGCTTCACGCTGAGAGGAATAAGACATAATTCACCCCAAGAAGATGCGCTGAGGATTACCTCAGGATTTGAGTTTTGGATTTCTTCAGAAAAACGAATGAAGCGCTTTATCCAGCAGAGAACATGAGTAAGTCTTTTTATTTTTATTTTTATATATACTTGTATTAGGTTTCACATAACGTGTACACATTTTACTAGTTAGACTTTTTCCAAACTATAATTCCTGACTAAATGTATAATCAAGTGAAACATTCTGAAGTTTCATTTACATCATCTAAATGTTCTACTGTACTACTAGTATCAGTGACCATCACAATAATGTTAATAATGTAGTTTATCATTTAGTTTATTTAAGAGCTCATAAACAATATACACTTTGGAAATGCTAGTTATGTGATGTTCATTTATATATTTCAACATTACACAATACCAGTCAATACCAGTTTGCTAAAGCAGTAATATTGTTCAATATTTTTACTATTTAAAATAACTGCTTTCTATTTGAATATATTTTACAATTTAATTTATTCCTGTGATCAAAGCTAAATTTTCAGCATCATTACTCCAGTCTTACTCAAAGTGTAACAATATACACTATACCATTCAAAAGCTTGGAGTCAGTATATATAGAAATTAAAACTTTTATTTAGCACACAATTAAAAACAATTAATATGATAAATGTTACAAACAATGCTGTTCTTTCAATTTATCAAAAAAACCTGAAAAAAATATTCTCAGCTCATAAAATTTTTAATAATAATAATAATAATAACAATACATTTTTTTTTTTTTTTTTCTTTTGGAAATTCAGCTTCTTCCAAAGCTGAATTTTTATTGCTAAAAATTCAGCTTTGGAAGTCAGCTTTGATTGTTCCTAATAAACTGTTTAACTGCACTTGCAAGTGAATCTGAAATTATTTTGTGGGATAATTAAATATATTCTAAATAAACTACAAACATAAAAATATATACATTTATTTTGTCCTCACATTCTTTCTTGTAACTCTTCCCTCTCAGTCACACACCTGGCTGAAAGGCTCATTATGCAGCTCATTATGCGGGTCTTTGTCTTCTCAGGTGTAAATCACAATAATATTCATGATAGTTGACGCCTACTGGCATATGCCCTTTTGAAACAAAAAGTGTCTTAGAAAATTTAAATCAATATATTGTTTTCTGTGAGTGAGTAAACAAGATGATTTTCACATAATTTTGAAGCAAAAATTCTAGGCTACAAGCTACAGGTTTGACAGTCTTGTGAACAAATGTTGTGTATGTGTTTTATGACCTTATTTCAGTGACTTCAAAATTTTAGTTTTTCACTAACCACGCATAAACGTTGTTTTCTCAAAAACAAAATCATGTACATACATGCTATTTACATATTATTGTAGCCCAGTTTGTACTGAATACAGTGTTTTCAGACTTTAGCCATGTATATGTTTAGAAGCAACTGAAAAAAACACAAAAGTCAGGGCATGTCAAAACTTCTCCAGGCCCCCAAAACCCCCTTGACCTCAGAGGGTTAAAATTCAGCCCTGGACAAATCCAGCTCATCTGGCTCACGAGTTCCCCCGTGAATGTTTTGCTGGGTGACAGGGCCTTTAATTGGAGTAAATAATAATAGATTTTACCGAATTCATGACAAATGCAACAAACTTAATGCATTTTTGTCACTTAGAAATGCACTTGACAGTAAAGCATTGATTTTGAGCTAGAATGCAGGAAATCTATTGATAAATAAATTCTTTCATCATTTCCTCACCCTCATGTCATTCCAAACCTGTATGACTTAGTTTCTTCTGTAGAATACAACAGATATTTTGTAAAACGTTACCAAACCATTTTGGTTACCCTTGATTTCTGTATGGACAAAAATTTATTGAATTTCTGAAATTATCTTCTTTTATGTTCCACAGAAGAAAGAAATTCATACAGGTTTTAAGTGACACGATGTTGAGAAAATGACAATTTTCATTTTTGGGTGAACTTCCCTTTAAGAACTTATTTACCAGTAATATTTAAGTAGGCTAATAACAGTAACATTTCTAATAAATACATCTCTATTGTACAGTGTTAATAACTGCAAGTTAAATTACTATGGAGATGAATTTACAAGTCTATGTATTGGCATTTTCCAATTTACCTCGTCATGAAGTTTAGATTGTCGTGTTTTCAGCCAGCATCACTACAGAAGCTTTAATGTTCTCATATCACACGTCTGTATAACACAATTCTGTGTCACATCTGAATGGATCAAGCCACTTGTGTTGTTTATCACTTTACATTGTGACGTAAGCGCAGCACACGTTCATCATCGCTGTGTGGGTTTCTGATCCCACTCTGCTTTTGCGCGTGGCTGGCGAATGCATTGCGTAGCGCTGCTTTACACTTTTGGAGTATTTGCTTTTTGCAGTTTGCTGTAATTTAAAAACAGCGCCTAATGTGAGGGAGATCTCATTCGCTTCGGCGATCGGCCCACTACTCGACCGGCCCACCGGGAATGTCCCGATACTCCTGATGACCAGTACATCCCTGCCTGTGGGTTACAAGTCAGACTCTCTAACCATTAGGCTATGACTGCCCCATATAGATGATTGATAGATTAGAAATATTAGATCGAATGGAAGGTTAAATGAGTTTGAATGGTCTAGAAATAGTACATAGAATGGCAGCTAAATGGAGTCTAAAGACCTTCAGTTTGTTTACATTTGAATTTTGATAATTGGAGTTTGAATAGTCTTGGCTCATCTGAACATTTCGTCAATGTAAGTCTGTGAGATTTTTATAATTTTAATCTTCATTTTTAGGTAAACTGTAAATCGTAATTAGAGGAGCAAGTGACTGTTTCTCCAGACAGATCTGTCCTTATATCACTATGAAACAATATCTCACATTCAGCTCTGTGTGTCTGTTCAGTCCTGAAGCACATGACAGTTTCAAACAGCACCACTGAGCATCAACATGCAGAAATCTCATTCTATCAGCAGCAGTTTGTGGCAATGCTTGTCATTATATCTCCTCTCCTGCTCTGAGACCAGAGTCAATAACAAACTACACACACTTCAACTACAATTAACACTGTGTCATTGTTCTCTACAGGTTGAGTGATTGTGGCGTCACAGATGAAGGTTGTGCTGCTCTGACTTCAGCTCTGAGATCAAACCCCTCACACCTGAGAGAACTGAGTCTGATTGGGAATAATCTAGGAGAATCAGAAGTGAAGTTACTCTCTGATCTGAAAGATGATTCAGATTATAAACTAGAGACATTATACTACTGTGAGTATATTATTATTTAAATCTTTTAAAATGGCCAAAGTTTAGTAACAGACATATTTGGAGAATATAAAATAATAATTCAGCTCCACTTTAGTTTCTGTACTTTAAACTGTTTAATTCTGTGATGATCTATGAATATATTAATATTTTCATCTCCTCCAGTGTCTCTGTGTGTAAATGATAAAGAGAGTGTTGTTGATCATTCACTGTTATTAATCTATGATCAGTTATTCATTCAGATCAGAGTATGTGAGCGGAGTGGAGCGTCAACAATTTCTCCTCCGCGCTCCGAGCATTTAATTATCACTCCGCTCCGCTCCACTCCGCGCTCACTGATATCAGAAACACCGCTCCACGTCTAAAGTATTTCAGTATGTTTGAAATTCCAGAGTTCAACTTCTGTTCATAACGTATATTAAAAAAAAAAAAAGAAAAAAAAGAAAAACACAAGGAGAGTTTAAACGTGGCTTATTGGAACACTAGTGTGCAAACTTTTTTCCTACCACATGACAAATAACATGTCAGCATTAAAAGGTATAATTGCTGCTTTTTGCAGTGCAAATTTAGTTTGTGATGAAACGTTTTCGCCAGTTATTTTACCTACGAATCGATGCATTTCTTCTACAGATTTCTGCTCATTCAAAATCAGATACAGATGAAGTAGCACTGTAAGATTACATTTGTTTGAATGCATTATTCAGAAAGTGACTGCGTGTGAATAATTAAGTGTTGTAGTACCCTACGTGTTTAAATCATGCTTTCACTGAAAATATTCAGTATTTAGAAGAATCAAACATCCTTGAGAACTATAACTTCCCGCTCATGTCCATCTAGACATCATAGCCTTCACATTCTTTCTGATTTGAATGATCCTTATCTATCAAGCTAGCTAAATATGTTTAACATGTGATTTCTTGGTAAATATCCAGTTATATTACGGGCTGTTGGCATGAATTGTACTCGTGATGGAGCGGTGCTGGAGCGCTCTTGGAGAGAGTGAAAACCACGACGCTCCGACTTTTAAAAAATCCGCTCCTCGCTCCAGTCAAAATCACACCGCTCCACTCCCCGCCCAGAACACATACTCTGATTCATATCTCTGACTGTAATATGAATATACTGTGTGTTTCTGAGCTGGATCTGCTGATGTGATGTGACAGCAGTAATGTCTCATACTCATACGTGACTGGCTGTGTGTTTTAGTGTAGGACTCTCAGTATTTAGACGTCAGTTCAGTTTCCTCAGGATCAGCTGATGGTGAATAAGAGCCGCTACAGAGACGTCACAGTCATACAATCAACAGAGACTGAAGACACAGAGACACACAGATCACAGAGACTGAAAACACAGAGACACACAGATCACAGAGACTGAAGACACAGAGACTAAAGACACAGAGACAGATCACAGAGAGTGAAGAGACAGAGACACACGGATCACAGAGACTGAAGACACAGAGACACACGGATCACAGAGACTGAAAACACAGAGACACACAGATCACAGAGACTGAAGACACAGAGACACACAGATCACAGAGACTGAAGACACAGAGACACACAGATCACAGAGACTGAAGACACAGAGACACACGGATCACACAGAGTGAAGACACAGAGACACACGGATCACAGAGACTGAAGACACAGAGACACACAGATCACAGAGACTGAAGACACAGAGACACACGGATCACAGAGACTGAAGACACAGAGACACACGGATCACAGAGACTGAAGACAGAGACACACGGATCACAGAGACTGAAGACACAGAGACACACGGATCACAGAGACTGAAGACAGAGACACACGGATCACAGAGACTGAAGACAGAGACACACGGATCACAGAGACTGAAGAAACAGACACACGGATCACAGAGACTGAAGACAGAGACACACGGATCACAGAGACTGAAGACAGAGACACACGGATCACAGAGACTGAAGATACAGAGACACACAGATCACAGAGAGTTAAAACACAGGGCTATGAGACACACTGGTCACTTAGGACGATCAAAGTAAATGAGCTAGGAGTGTGTGATATTTATCATCTCCTATATCATAATTGTTTTAATGATGTGTGAGGTGACAATATGTAATTCTGCAAAAAAACAAAAAACAGTTCTTGAGAGTCTTTCACTGCAGGATGTCTTATTGTGTGACGTCAAATTATTCAAACTGGATTTCCCTCAAAGCGTCGTCACCAAACATTTCCAAACATGTTCAAAGAATCAAAAACAACAAAAATGATCAAATATTTCCAAATCATCCTCACATTGATTGGATCCTACTGTGACGAGAACGAGTCTCCATCTGTTACGCTCCGTGGCTCAAAAGGGACGGAACAAAAACAGGGACACACAAGAAAGAAAGAAGTAGGATACAATCTTTATTTAATAAAAAAAATAAAATAAAATCAAACTACAGGAAAAAAAAAAAAAAGAAGAACACAGAATGTAAGAGTCAGGAATCAGTGATGTAAAGTTAAATGAATGCATGGAAGTGTAATGTGTAGCAGTGTTGATGTACAGAAGAAACAAGCTTCAAGGAAACTAAACAAATTCAGCTCTCTCTCTCGTGGTCCTTCATCTCACTTCTTTTAAAAGCCTAAAAGGAAGTCAACAACAGGTTTCCTCAAAGAAACTACCAGAGAACAATCACTTAGGAGGAAAACCTCACATAAAACAGAGATCGTCACACATTTACTAAACAATGTAGTAGTAATGGGGTGTCAAGGTTTTTATCCAAAGGACATTAAGAAAATAGTTGATATGTTTATACAGCACTCAAAACCAAGAAAATCAATGTCAGATTTTCAGTGATGGGCTTATATCCTGAGCTGTCCAGATTTAATATAGATCATCATAACTGTGTATTCTGAAATTCAGAAATAGACAACTTATCACTTGTACATTTTCTTGTATTTTAATCCAGTCTAACGTTTGAGTGTGTAACCTTTGTATGTATGTTTATTTTTATTAAAATATGTGTTGTCTCGAGAAGAGGGGCTTCCACTTGATATCGTCATGAGAAATGTGTGCCCTGCTGTATCTTGATTTAAATACACTTCAAAACTCTTATTTTGAAATGAGCTTCAGTGATATTGAGGAACACCCCAAAATTTTTTTTTTTTTTTTGCCAAGGTATCAAAACATATAAATACATAGTAAATGTAAAAGTACCTATTTAAATAAAATGACAATGAAAGCAAAATATAAATTATAAATGAAATACAGAATATAGACTTAAAATGTATCAAAATAAATGAAAACGCTGGCACAGGTTTATCATCTGAAGATCTTTAGAGTTCTTTGAGGATGAAATAGTTTGGATGTATTGCTGGATTTCTGTTTCAACAGCATTGAATAATAGAGATTGACTGATTGATCAGTTTTGATGATTATTCAGCACTGATAGTCAATTGCTGGAATTATCGGCTAAAATCCATGCAGATGATCAAAGGGTGTAGGTTTGATTTTGGCATTGATGGGGACATCACAGCAGACAACAGACATTTCATTGTTTGATCAAATTATTGCTAGGGACAGTTTAGTAGTGTCTGATATTGGTAGGATCAAATTCTACACTCTTGAAAATCATAACAAGCGATGTCTTCAGAAAATATATTCTCTCCTTAAATATGAAGAGGTCAGAAACAGATTAATGAGTTACTCCAAATTTCACTAAAAGCTTATAGATGTAATTATAATACAAGTCAGACATTGAAGTGAGTTGCTGTTTTTGTCTCTTCTGAGGAAGATTCATTCACTTGTTTTCTACCCACACAGAGACATTTTGGTCATATTTATTTAATGTTCATCTAATCTCAATTTGTAAGTGACTTTTCTTCCTGTTTTAAAGATGTTTTCATTGGATTTTTTGGCTACTCAAAAGAGAATATAGGAAAATATAACTTTAGTTGTGTTTTCTTCTAGCTAAATTTCACATAAACAAAAATCCAGCTCTATATTCACGTGTCGTCTTAAGGTGAAAAAAAAAAAAAGTGCACTTCCATAATATACTTAAAGTGCTCTATTTTCTCACACTAATTTTGTATTTAATATACTAAAAATGATAATTTAGTACTTATTAAGATGTACTTGAGATCGTCTTGTACTCAACTGTGCTATTTTGGGACACCATGAATATGAACTAAAATGAACTCATCTTTCATACACTAGTACACTCAAGTGCACTACAAGTGGTGACTAAATACATTTTTTAACACAGAGATAGTATGTTAAAAGCGCATTTTAGTTCATAGTGTCCCAAAACAGCACAGTTGAGTAGCCTACACTTAGATGATCTTAAGTTTATCTTGAGAAGTACTAAAGAATCATGTTTAGTAGGTATATTAAGTACAAAATTAGTGTGCAAAAATAAAGCACTTTATGTAGCCTACATTATGAAAGTATAGCCTACTTTTTTTCACCTGGGATAACTTATGATGTTTGGATAATGAACGTTAAATTTGCTTTGATATAAACGGAACACAAAGTAAATATGCTCACATAAAAATCTTCTTAATATCTCAACTGTCTCTCATAAATGGAGATTAAACTTCAGCTGAAATCTCTTATTTCTCAAATATTTCACCTGAAAAGACACATAAAAAGACATATAATCTCACGTTTCTCTTTTCAGAAGAAATCTTAATATCTGTGCTCAAATCTGCCAAAACGCAAACGTCTGTAATCAAAAGTCTCATTATATCAATATTGACACCAATATTTCTAAATGTTTCTAGTAAATGAAAATGTGTTTCTTTACAGCAAATGAACTTGCTCTCAGTCTGAATCACTGGTGTTGGTGTTTTAGTGGCTGTAGTGTATTACACATTATCTTCAGTGATCAAGAGTTACTGCCTGCGTCCCAATGTGCATACTATCCATCCTAAATTCTATGTGATATTAGTCATTTCCAATAATATTTAGGGCAGATATGGCTATGACTTGCAGGGCCCCCATCACAATAATGATTTACATATAAAGCTTTAAACAGGATTTTTATCCCATATCAAAATTCTTGATGCACTGAAATTTCATAATTTTTATTACCAATTTCAATAGCCTATTACAAAAAATATATACTAGCCTAAGAAAAAATAAGCTTACTGAAGACAAGTAAACAATCACAAATTAGGCTACAACAGAACAAAGATAATAAAAAATGCTAAAAAACACACAAAACGACTGATATTCTACCAGATTATCTCCCAACCCTTAAAAGAATATATAGAGTTTGTTCAAACACAAAAACAATATACATCCAGTTAATAATCAAACTAACCTAAAATCTGAGTGGACGATGACACTGTTTTTATTTGCTCCATGTGTCCGCTTCACTTGCTGTTCCAACAACTTCCACTCCATCATCAGCTTACTAAAATAACCTGATAGCTGGGGATTTTACTGACTAACTTATGCTTTTCTGTTGTTTAAATTTGAAGTTTTTCATTTTTTGAGCCTCTCTCTCTCAGAATTGCTGACATTTGACTAATAGAATATTGTACAGAACGAAGTGAAGAGTGGAGGTGAATGCAGACATACTGGGCAGCGATCAGCTGATAGATACGTGCACATATTGTGATCAGTGATGAGTCCATTTCACAGGTCCAACATTTGTCATGTCGCCGAACCCAAGGTTTTTAAATCTTATGTCCAGGTAGGTACTGACAGCAAGACCATGAATGATTTCAATAGCTCTGAAATGACATTGGCATTGTACTGACAGCTTAGCAGCTAGCTTGGCACTGATAAGATGCATTTGAAGTAGTGACAGCAGGGGAATCACTTTTGAAACTTGAATCGTGTTTTTCAGATAATATCTGTTATTACTTCTTCAAATGTTCTCATTTGACGAGTCTTCCTCACTTAAGCACAGTGAGATCTTTCCACCAAGACAGAGGACTGTGGTAACAGCTTCCTTCTGATCAAATAGTGTCTCGAACATATAAAACACAGAGTTGTTTGGTAACGCTTTAGATTACAGTCAGCAATGTACCGCGTAAAAGAGTACCTCCACAGTACCTACTCGTAGGTATAAGGGAACAATATGCAACGTTTGGGGAATAAGGGGTTAATAACCTGTGAAATTATAAAGCATTTATACGGTAAGTATTTTAGTACTAAAGGGCACCTATTCTGAAATTACGTGGTATGTATGACACACAGATCGAAATTTTCCGCGTAAGCATGACGTACAGCTGTACGTACGTGTCAGTGTTGCCAACTAATTTTCAGGGGAAGTTGCTAAAGACAGATTGATTTGTTGCCAAAAGTTGCTAAAAGACGTTGTGATGTCATTGCGTGATGACGTCATTGCATAACCATTACACAAAACAGCGTTTTTACGTAGAATACACAACGAGACTAAAAAAATAAAAGCGAAAGATATTTTTTTAATTTTATTTGTTCATAAAAATAATATAAAACATAAAATATTTTAATTTGTAAAAGTAACATAACATCTTTATGACCCGATTTTTTTTTACAACATTTAATTATTGAACAGTTACACATTTTATTTATTTTCTTATTAACCAGTAAAACTGCACATTCTGAACAATTATAGTTTTAAGCAGTGTATTGGTAGTTAGTATGCTACACAAAAGTCTGTAAAAATAGAATACAATGTACTGTTAATATGAAGAAACAATCCATATTTATTTTTCACAGGTGTTTTACCTGTGTTTGAAATTCCACATTGTATTTTGTGTTTTAAGGTTACAGGGTTACAACTTAATGGATAACATTCTGGCAGAAAATGACTAGTACCTTTTCAGTGTTTTTACATATTATTTCTTATAGCGTACCTAACTGAACAACAGTTATATATACAAGCTAATAACATGCTGTATCATAAATGTGCATATATTATTGACCAACTGGAACTAGCAACTTAATGCACATTTGATGTTTGTACTGTTAGGCATCTTTCTCCAGCTCTCTCCAGGTTGATGTGCTGCTTGTCTGGCAAGCTGTTCAATGGTTTCCTCTTTTTGTGTAATTTAGTTGAAAACACATGCCTTTTTTATCATTTGAGTCACTTTACAAAAGTTGCTTAAAGTTGCCAAAAACTTTTTTAAAAATAGCTAAATTTGTTGCTAAGTGCTTTTTGAAAAAAATGTTGCTAGGGTAGTCTGAAAAGTTGCTAAATCTAGCAACAAAATTGCTAAGTTGGCAAAACTGGTACGTGTAGTAAACAGAAACAATGTGCAATGTTTGAGGGATAAGGAGGTAATGACTTGGAAAATTAAAAGTATTTATGCTATTAGTATTTCATAAGTCAAGTGTAACTATTCTAAGATTACGTGGTATGCATGACCTACTGTGTTAGGCAACAATATTATGATTTAGAACAAGTTGCCTTATTGTAATAACACAAAATATATGATGCTGTATATTTTTACAGTACGTACTGGCTAGCCTACTTATTGTATTATTACAACATATATCTTGACTTTTTGTAGCGCAGCTGCCGAATTTCCCGTCAAAACGATAGCAAGCATTTAGAAAAAGTAATATGTAAGCTTTTTGTTTGCATGGCTGAGGTTGGTTTGAATGCCAAATTTCTAAGAGTTTATTCAAAGCTCACAAGTAAAGCCTAATTTATATCCACGTGGCTTTTTTGCTCCTTGGGAAACTAATGATAATGATATTTTAAGACCAGTCAAATCAAATATGTGATGAATGTCGTGTGGTAGCCCATTCAATGACATATTTTAAAAATAAAATTATGTATGGGCTAATGTAGGCTGTTATATTTGGGTTAAATACATGCTTTTAAAATAGGCCTATATATAACCTATAATATACACTACCATTAAAGAAACAAAGGTCAGTAAGATTTGTTAATGGCTTAATAAAAAGGTTGCATTTGTTTGTTTAAAGTGCCCCATTATGGATTTTTGAAAATTACCTTTCATGCAGTGTGTAACACAGCTCTAAGTGAATGAAAACATCCTACAAAGGTTTAAATCTAAAAGTGCACCGTGTATAAAGTTATTGTCTTTCAAAAGTAAGAGTCAACACCGAGTCATGAAAATGAGTCAGCTGTTTCAAGGTGACGTCAAACTGAAACATTAGCATATTTATGCCCGCCCACCCAGCTAACAGGGAACGTTCCCAGAACATTCACTAACGTTCTTTAAAAGTTGTGTAAATGTTAGTACAAAACATTATTAAAATAATGTTTTCGGAACGTTCTTATAAAGTTGTTAATGTTCTTTTAAGGTTGCTAGAAAACGTTCTTAGAACAACGTTCTCGGAACGTCTTTAGGACGTTATTTGTAATTGATGAATGTTCTTATAAGGTTGACAGAAAACGTTCTTAGAACAACGTTCTCGGAACGTCTTTAGGATGTTATTTGTAATTGGTGAATGTTCTTATAAGGTTGACAGAAAACGTTCTTAGAACAACGTTCTCGGAACGTCTTTAGGACGTTATTTGTAATTGATGAATGTTCTTATATGGTTGATAGAAAACGTTCTTAGAACAACGTTCTAGGAACGTCTTTAGGACGTTATTTGTACTTGATGAATGTTCTTACAAGGTTGACAGAAAACGTTCTTAGAACAACGTTCTCGGAACGTCTTTAGGATGTTATTTGTAATTGATGAATGTTCTTATAAGGTTGACAGAAAACGTTCTTAGAACAACATTCTCGGAACGTCTTTAGGATGTTATTTGTACTTGATGAATGTTCTTATAAGGTTGACAGAAAACGTTCTTAGAACAACGTTCTCGGAACGTCTTTAGGACGTTATTTGTTCTTGATGAATGTTCTTACAAGGTTGATAGAAAACGTTCTTAGAACAACGTTCTCGGAACGTCTTTAGGACGTTATTTGTAATTGATGAATGTTCTTATAAGGTTGATAGAAAAACGTTCTTAGAACAACGTTCTCGGAACGTCTTTAGGATGTTATTTGTAATTGATGAATGTTCTTACAAGGTTGATAGAAAACGTTCTTAGAACAACGTTCTCGGAACGTCTTTAGGACGTTATTTGTAATTGATGAATGTTCTTATAAGGTTGATAGAAAAACGTTCTTAGAACAACGTTCTCGGAACGTCTTTAGGACGTTATTTGTACTTGATGAATGTTCTTATAAGGTTGATAGAAAACGTTCTTAGAACAACGTTCTCGGAACGTCTTTAGGACGTTATTTGTTCTTGATGAATGTTCTTACAAGGTTGATAGAAAACGTTCTTAGAACAACGTTCTCGGAACGTCTTTAGGATGTTATTTGTACTTGATGAATGTTCTTATAACGTTGTTAATGTTCTTATAAGGTTGATAGAAAACGTTCTTAGCACAATGATCTCGGAACGTCTTTAGGACGTTATTTGTAATTGATGAATGTTCTTATAATGTTGAGAAAACATTTTTAGAACAACATTCTCGGAACGTCTTTAGGACGTTATTTGTAATTGATGAATGTTCTTATAAGGTTGATAGAAAACGTTCTTAGAACAACGTTCTCGGAACGTCTTTAGGACGTTATTTGTAATTGATGAATGTTCTTATAAGGTTGATAGAAAACGTTCTTAGAACAACGTTCTCGGAACGTCTTTAGGATGTTATTTGTACTTGATGAATGTTCTTATAAGGTTGATAGAAAACGTTCTTAGAACAACGTTCTCGGAACGTCTTTAGGACGGTATTTGTGCTTGATGAATGTTCTTACAAGGTTGATAGAAAACGTTCTTAGAACAACGTTCTCGGAACGTCTTTAGGATGTTATTTGTACTTGATGAATGTTCTTATAACGTTGTTAATGTTCTTGTAAGGTTGATAGAAAACGTTCTTCGCACAATGATCTCGGAACGTCTTTAGGACGTTATTTGTACTCAATGAATGTTCTCATAATGTTGAGAGAAAACATTTTTAGAACAACATTCTTAGAGCATTCAATTTTATTTAATGTAATTTCTAAATTAATTAATTGCTAAATGTTATTATGGTGTTATCCTAAAACATTCAGATAACAGCATGTCCTTATAGTTGCAGGCTACTTTATGAACGTATCATAATGTTGGGAGAAACTTCTTTCTTATAGGCTATATAAAACCTATGAATAGAATAGAATAAAATAAAATAGAATATGATAGAAAAATAAATGTATTTAAATATGAAACTACAACCTGGAGTAGGTGGTGGCTAATCGCCTGAATGTAATTTATAATTATTAATTATATATCTTTTATAATTTATTTAAGTCACTTAGGCATATTAAGTGAATTGCAATCACTGTAAAAGTGAAATTTGCTAAATTAAGTTAATTCATTTAAGTCAAAAAAATTATAAGATTATTTCAACTTAATTTGTGATTTGAACTCAAAAGCTGTTTAGGTTAAGCAGAACTCAAGCTAAATAAATTACTATAAATTAATTTAATCTACCATACAATCTATGATTTTTACGTATAAATGGCTGACCACAAAATATTTAAAAGAAAAATGAGCATAATTCATGATTTCAAACATGTTAAAAGTAATTAATTTTACTCGACAAAATATTATCTGGGTGTTTTTCAAAAACCGCGCGCATTTTTCAGTCAGTCGCGTCCACACTCTGCTCATCCCCCGCGGGACCGCGCTCATTTGCTCACTCACACTGATCACAGCAGGACTACAGGCGACGCGGTCACGGAAAATAACAGGTAACGTTAAGCATTTCGAGCTTCTTTATTCCTATTTAAAGCACTTTAGAACGTTTGTGTTTTACTGTCAACTTTAACTGAAGATTAACCAGCTTAGTTATCACAATGTGTGTAACTTTAGCTAAGGTTAGCAAGGAGCTAACACACCATTACATCAACGTTATCAACGGCAAGTGTTAAATATGCAGTGTTATACACAACAGTTCGTAAGTGGTAAATTAATAAATATTTTTGGTGTTTATCACAGCCGGACACAGACAAACGAGTCCCGCAAAGTGTATTTTTAAACTAAGGTTAGAGAGACGGCTGACAGTATCTTCGTCATCTCTAACCGTCACTCCCGCCACATATCTGAAGCGAGGTAAAGCCAACACACATTCACTGTATTAAAACACCTTTAAACTTCTTGTTAATTTTTATTGATTATCTGTAAGTTTCATCTAGAATGTCTATGTGATGCTGATCAAGTTTACTAAATCCACCGAACGGTGTACAAACGGGCTGAAGAGCTTTATAATGGCTGTTTAAACTTAGTTAACATTTTACACTGTTATTTGGTCCTCACGTTGTCTTATTTAAAATTCATATTATCAAATTGTTGTCATACTTTGAAATCAATGTTTTCAGTGCAAAGGCAGAGAGGGGCGGTGTGATGGTATTGGCAGCAAGAAGGCTGCAATACTAATATGGGCCTGAAATGAAGTAAGTAGAATTCACATTAAACAAATTGATGGGCTTTAGTGTTGTACCAGATGTTTATTTGTCACGTTATAAAACAGTTATGTAAATACATCGTTCTTCAGTTTTTATTTTTTGATGATTTGCCATAAATGCAGATGTAATGATGACCAGAAATGACAAGCAGCACAAATGGTAAGTCTTCTGAAGCAATATTATACTTTTGTTTTGTGAATATTAGATTAATCAAATACACAGTGAATACACAGATGAAAAATAACAAACCTCAAACTAACATCCCACAAGAATAACATCATGACATCTAAGAACCAGTCATGTATAATTCAGACTAGGGCTGGGCGATATATGAAAAAAAAAATTATCTCGATATTGTCACATTTTTTATGATATTCGATATATATCTTGATATGTTTGCATTTGCATTTAGATAATAAAAATAAAAAAAACTTGGGGGAAATAGTTAAACTGGGATAAGAATTTTTATTTTATTTTTTTGAACAAGTTTTTAGCTAAGAACACAAGTCTGTCTACTGTCTCTGGTTTAAGAGAAGCTCTGTGGCATGAAACTATGTTCCCACTGCCATTAAAAACCCTCTCAGATGGGGAGCTATTTGCTGAAGCACATAGGTATTTCTTAAATATATATATATATATCAAAATACCAAAGACTTATACACTCTCCGTCTATATTGTGAAAACTGGTAAAACAAATGAAAAATATTATAAAAGTTAAATTCCTATAAGTAATTCCACATTGCCATATTTTTACACATGATTCATAAAAATAAGCTATCCATAAATGTTGCTTAATTGGGAGTTAAATTTCTCTAATTTTGTGTTTTGTATTCAGGAACAATATCAGTCATTCAAGCTATGATCCTGGCAGATCTACTATCTGAAAAAAGACTCAGCAGATTTTTTTCAAGACACACAAGGTAGGACACAATTCAGGACAACTTTATATTTACTTGGCAACATTTTTCTGAGATCAGCAGAAATTACTGAATAGTTGATCTAGGGATGCTCATTTTAAATGGTTAACCATTAACAGACCGTTAAGAATTTTGACAGATTAAAACAATCAGTTAAACGGTTTAAAAAGTCATTTATTTATTTTTCAGTAATTTATCAAAATATTTAAAAAGGTTTGCTGCATGGTTAAAATATGCTACTCGTTTAATTTAAAAAAAAAAAAAAAAGTCCCATTTTATTATTTAATTCAGAAATAGGTCTGATGCAGACACGAAATGTTTAAAATCATTATAATAAACTGTAAACATAGCTAGGCTATTTTAGTTCCCCTCACTCCACAACAAATCATTTCAATTAACTGTATTTAGAAAATAACAAGAAATAGGCCTTTCAGAAGTTATAGCAATATAAACAACAAGCCAAAAGGAATTAATTTAGGCTAAAACGAAACTGAAACCAGCGTTGGGTCTCTCATTCGACACAAATTAAAATGTTTCCGTATTCACGATGTATTTGAATGCCAAATTATTATTTCTTATGTACTTCATTCGCGTTCCAATATCAAATATGTTTTGCATAACATTACGGTAACACTTAACAGCACTGATTTTACTGCATATTTAAACTGAGCAGTGTGGTTTTTCCCCCATGTTTGAGTGAATGTATTATTTATGATGATGAACAGGCTACATTGTCAAGGTAGCAAATCTTAACTGTGTGAATGCATGCTGCGCCAGCGCAATCACTTGAAATGTTTCCTTCTAACAGTGAAAGCAACTACTCATTTTAGTCATAAAGATAATCGGAATTGTAAACGGTTTGCCTTTATTTGTGTAGATTCACAATAAAAACAAATCTTTTTGTGTAAAATAAGCCTAAAGAAAAATAGGATGCCGCTTTCTGCTGTCTGTTTCCTTTTGTGCAGCAAAAAAAAATTAACCGAAACTGCATTTTTCATTCATTTTCATAATATATTAAGCAAAAAATATATTTCTCGTATAGGCCTATTTGTTTGTTATATATATATATATATAGAGAGAGAGAGAGAGAGAGAGAGAGAGAGCCTAGCTTTATTATGTTTTTCTCCTCCTTCAGACACGCTGCAGGTGCGTGATGTGATTTGAAGACCATGTGAATCCTCATGTTCTGTTGTTAACGGCTTTTTGCACATGTAAAATTAATACAAATGTTAGTATTTTTAACGGGTCACAGACACTGATCCTTTCTAATTTAATTAAATTCTAATTTAAAATAATCTTGTCGGTTAACGGTTAATAATCGGTTAACGACCGTTGGTTGTCGGTTAGGAAAAAAAACTAAAATGAACATCCCTAAGTTGAACATAGTTGAACCACTAAAAAATTAAAATTCTGTCATGGTTTACTCACCCTCATGTTGTTCAAACCCATTTTGAATTAATTGTATTAATCTTTAGACAATTATTATTATTTTTTATAATCTTTCATCATTTTTGTCTTTCCATTGGAAGTCTAGGCAGTAGACTTATTATTTCATAGGAATTTTGTAATAACACAGTTTGTAACATCAGCCAATCTGTTTACTTTACAGATGGAGCGTGGAGAGACCGGACAGTTCCCACAGTGCTAGTTTTTCAGCACCCACACCCCACACACAAATTCATATAGAAGTTTTCAATAATAAAAAGTTTATATGATAGTTTATATTTAGCTATGAAGTTATAGTTCATTGTCATTAATATTAAACTAAATATTTAAGTCCCCCTGTAGTGAAAATCAAGTTTTTATGCTGTTTATTTGTCTTTGTGGTTTTAAATATTGCTACATTACAGTCCAATAAACCAATCACATTAAAGAATCAATTTCTATCATTAGAATGCAAAATATACCAATACCAGCACAAAAGTAAAAAACATTAAAGCAAAAAAAAAAAAAAAAAAAAACATTAAGCTGTGGTTTAATGTGAATTTAGATACAATATTTGACTACGGGAGACTTAAATTTTTTTTTACATGATATGCAATTTTCACCAATCTGTTCAATGTGTTAATGAGATTTTTGAAAGTGATTATCTTTAATAATTCAGATACCTGTTGAAATGCACATGTAATTATATGCTTGCTCGTATCTTGAATGTTGTGTTAATAAACATTATGTTAAAAAGAATTGTTGCAACAGTGCTAACCTGAAAATAACATTTTATTAAGCTACACTTTGTAACGTTCAAATGAATGTTTATAGAATGTTTTATTTTTAATAAATTGTAAGTGGAAAGAACATTGTAGGAACATTCTGGTAACCATAAAATAACGTTCCAGCAACGTTAAGCAAACTAGACATTTTAACGTTCCTGGAATGTTCCAGATAAACGTTCATAGAATGTTATATTTTTTATGAAATGTAAGTTTCAAGAACGTTGTAGGAACGTTATGCTGACCATAAAATAACATCCTGGGAACATTTAAGCAAACTGGACATTTTAACGTTTTTGGAACGGTCTAAATAAACGTTCATAGAACGATTATATTTTTTATGAAATTTAGGTTTCAAGAACGTTTTGTAGGAACGTTATGCTAACCATAAAATAACGTTCTGGGAACATTAAGCAAACTGGACATTTTAACGTTTTTGGAACGTTCTAAATAAACGTTCATAGAACGTTATATTTTTTATGAAATTTAGGTTTCAAGAACATTTTAGGAACGTTATGCTAACCATAAAATAACGTTCTGGGAACATTAAGCAAACTGGACATTTTAAACGTTTTTTGGAACGTTCTAAATAAACGTTCATAGAACGTTATATTTTTTTATGAAATTTAGGTTTCAAGAACGTTGTAGGAACGTTATGCTAACCATAAAAATAACGTTCTAGGAACATTAAACAAACTGGACATTTCCACATTTTTGGAACGTTCAAAATAACGTTCCTACAACCAAAAGGGAACGTTAGGAAAACGTTCTCAGAACATAAATTTGTTAGCTGGGCACTTGTTGTGCGTGCAGACCCGGGAAAACGTGAACCTCCCCTCCCTCAAACACCGCGGCGGATTCCTGTGGAGAAGACGCTGTGCTCTGCGCTGTGAGGGGAGATCCGTTAGGGTACAGTTAGAGTATGTCGAAAAACTCCCAACTCATTTTCTCCTCCAACTCCAAAATCATCCGAAATCGCTGCAGAAGCACCGACTCAGTGTTTACAAAGTGAACATGCAAGGATGGTCAAACACTCTTTCCAAAAACAATTAATAAATAAATTTAAACAACGATGTAGGACGATTTTGAAGTTGGAGGAGAAAAGTGTTGGGAGTTTTAAGACATACCTTATCATGTGCCGTTGCACACAGAGTACGCATGCGCATCGCAGAGCTAGACAAGACAAGCAAAAAGTGTATAATTTTTTTTATTATAATTTTTTTTTTTTAAAGAAAATGACCGATCGTTTCGTTATATAAGTTGCGACTGATAAATGATTTGCGACTGAAGAAAGGGAGACATGAACATCTTGGATGACATGGGGGTGAGTAAATTATCAGGATATTTTTATTCTGAAAGTGGAGTAATTCTTTTAAAAACTTGCCGTCATGCACTCTGAAGCCTACTGTAGCATGCAGAATACATGTTTAGTTGTGTGTATTGTGTTCGCTCCATGCAGCTTGTAGGTCTCTGTCTAACAGCAATATCTGTTCACTCGCAATTGTCTAGAAATGTATAGATGAATAGTGAATGTTTGTCGTTGTTATTACTTGTAGTTCTGATAAAGAATAGAGCAATACATTAGTGTATAAACTGCAGTGCTTTATCAATAACACATATAACATGGCTGTTTGGGTGTTTTCCACCGAGCTGTGGGCTCAGTAATGGTGATGGGCGTTCTGTTATTGACCAGCGCTGCATGCAGTAGACTAATCACTACAGACTGCGTCATCAGACCAGTCACCACAGTTTAGCATCACGCAAAGGAGGGGTTTGGAAAAATTAATCATTAAATGAATCATTTGGGAGTCATTGAGCAAAAAATGAAACAATAAATGCATATTTTAAGACAATGAAAGTGTTTTTTGACCTTGCATGCATATCAACTTGTTGTTGGGGACTCCCAAAACCAAAATATGAACCTTTCATTACCCATAATAGGGACACTTTAAAAAATACAGTAAAAACACCTCTCATGCTAAACTCCAGCTTTCAGTGTCACATGATCTTTCAGAAATCATGCTGATTGTTGCTTAAGAAACATTTCTTATTATTATAGCTGGCACACCACACTGACAAAAAAAAGCAAGATTTGAAATTTAATGGACTATAATAAATATATAAATCTGGACAGCGCTAAAATAGTAAATATTTTGAAAATGAGGAGCATATGTTTCCCATCTTCCTACAACCCCAATTCCAGAAAGGTTGGGACGTTTTGTGAAATGCCATAAAACCAAGAATATGTTGTTTAACCTTTTATTTAACTGACTGAAGTACAAAGAAAAACATTCCTATGTTTTCACTGGCAAACTTAATTTTATTTTGTTAATATAAACAAATTTTGAGCCATGATCCAGCTTTGCTTGCAGTAAAAAAGGTGTTCAAGAGTTCCAGGAATGGAATAACAAACTGAAATCTCTTCTGTAAAAATGTCCCTGTGGATATGTTCTAAACAGGTTTTTTTTTTATTTTTTTTTTAAATTTGGGGCAACAAGGTATATCAGCATCTCAACAACTCATGTCAAGCTCTTGTTCTGTCCAGACTGGACTATTGCAATGCTCTCTTGGCAGGTCTTCCAGACAGTTCTATCAAACCTTTACTATTAATCCAGAACACATCAGCAATATTAATTTTTAACGAGCCGAAAAGAACGCACGTCACACCTCTGTTAATCAATTTGCACTGACTACCAATAGCTGCTAACATAACATTCAAGGCATTAAAGATGCAATAGGTGATTGTCTTCAGAAACATTTTTTTGTTATGCTGGTTGAAAGTCTCTTCACATCCCGATAGCAATCATTAAGTGGTCTAAATGCATTTATCTGTATTTATATATTCTGTGGAAGGCATAGGACCAAGAAATGTTCGTCCAATCAAAATGCTTGGTCCAAGCGTTTTAATTCACTTTCATACCTGCCTGTCAACATATGTATCTGCATACCTCTGTGCACCCTGTTCGCGGAGACAGGATATGTCATCAGCGCGTTCACGCACGCTGTGCGGACAGAGCGAGAATGGCAGACAAACAACAACAACCCGATCTTCCTTCCTGGTAATGTAGCGCCTTTAAAGTTTTATCACTGGTGAATGACACATGATGTCAAGTCAAGTCACCTTTATTTATATAGCGCTTTAAACAAAAAAGATTGCGTCAAAGCAACTGAACTAGGGCTGGGCGATATATCTAACGATATGATCATGCGCATCTAGTCAGTAAATCTGGTTCCGTGATTACTGCTAAATCGCCATCACCTGCTTTCAAATGGAGCGGCATTTAATAGACAGAGCCATAGATCACTGACAAGCTACACAATATCGCGTTCATTATCCCAGATGAATCGCCTTCGATAATGAACGCAATATTGCGTAGCTTGTCAGTGATCTACGGCTCTGTCTATTAAATGCCGCTCCATTTGAAAGCAGGTGATGGCGATTTAGCAGTAATCACGGAACCAGATTTACTGACTAGATGCGCATGATCATATCGTTAGATATATCGCCCAGCCCTAAACTGAACAACATTAATTAGGAAAACAGTGTGTCAATAATGCAAAATGACAGTTAAAGGCAGTTCATCATTGAATTCAGTGATGTCATCATCTCAGTTCAGTTTAAATAGTATCAGTGCAATAATTTGCAATCAAGTCAATGATATCGCTGTAAATGAAGTGTCCCCAAATAAGCAAGCCAGAGGCGACAGCGCAAGAAACCAAAACCCCATCGGTGACAGAATGGAGAAAAAACCTTGGGAGAAACCAGGATCAGTCGGGGGCCAGTTCTCCTCTGACCAGACAAAACCAGCAGTTCAATTCCAGGCTGCAGCAAAGTCAGATTGTGCAGAAGAATCATCTGTTTCCTGTGGTCTTGTCCCGGTGGTCGTCTGAGACAAGGTCTTTACAGGGGATCTGTCTCTGCGGTTCATCTAGTTGTCCTGGTCTCCGCTGTCTTTCAGGGCTGTAGAGGTCCTTTCTAGGTGCTGATCCACCATCTGATCTGAATACGTACTGGATCCGGGTGACTGCAGTGACCCTCTGATCTGGATACAGACTGGATCTGGTTATGTTATCTGTTATGTGTAAGCCAGGTTAAAGAGATGGGTCTTTAATCTAGATTTAATCTGCAAGAGTGTGTCTGCCTCCCGAACAATGTTAGGTAGGTTATTCCAGAGTTTAGGCGCTAAAAAGGAAAAGACCAGCGGAGACCAGCGGTTCCCAATTCCAGTTCTCGCGCTCCCCGTTCTGCATATTTTGCATGTCTTGCTTAGTTAACACACCCGATTCAGATAACCAGCTCGTTAGAAGTGAGCTACGTGCATGAACTGTTTTCCAATCGATGTGATTCCTACACAGTGTTCATTACTCCCTCCTCCCTGAGCAGAAGAAATCCATTTAAGTTTACTTTACTTCGGAATATGGGCTGGAATTGGGAACCGGTGATGAAGCCTATTGTAGTAATGTTGTCTCTAGTATTCTGGTCTGTGAGCGTATATGGATTTCGGGGGTCGTGGCTTTGGACAGCGATTGCAGGGAGGGTGGGAGTTCGCTTTCAGTGCTAACAGGCTAAAGTTAGCATTTTCCAAGATCTCCTACAGCACCTTTAATGTTTGTCTACAAAACCAGCACTGGCTCTGCTCCCCTTTACCTAAATTCATTACTTCAGACTTATGTGCCTCTAGAAGCTTGTGTTCTGCAAGTGAACATCGCTTTATTGTTCATCCCAGAGAAGCACAAAATCCCTTTCACAGACTTCTACATGAACTGTTTCCTCCTGGAGGAATGACCTGCTCAACTCAATCCCAGCAGCTGAGTCCTTAACCATCTTAAAGAATCAGCTATAAACACATCTCTCTATCTTTATTTGACCCTCTAACTCTAGCAATCTCTATTCTAATTCTATTCTTTAAAAACAACAACAACAACACATGGCCCTTTAAGACTTGCACTCTATTTGTTTTCTAATGACTTTTCTTAAAAAATGGCTCTAACACTAGCTTTCTCTATTCTTTTTCTATTCTGTTTTCTTTTTATTATATCATTAAAAAAAACTTGCTACATGTACTGCGTTAAGCTAACAGAGACTTGTTCCAGCACTTGTGTATCATTGCTCTTTTGTTGATTTTGATTGCTTCTATTGTCCTCATTTGTAAGTCACTTTGGATAAAAGCGTCTGCTAAATGAATAAATGTAAATGTATTCAGGGAGCGCTCTTTGCGCCATAGCAGTGTAGGGCACTAAAACCTTTCTAAGTAGGGAAGATGTAATGTGTTGTCTCTGTCTTAGAGGGAGCTGTGTTTTGTGTGTCATATGGGAGAGGCTGAGCACATCTTTACATGGCTGGGGCTGTTGTTCAGCTACACTTCTGTTTCCTTATGGAAAGGTAAGAAGGGTTATCTTGTTCTCTGTCAAATCTGTGTCATTTATTTAGTTATATTGGCCATCCATGCAAGTTAAAGAAAAATATTGTTGTTAAGATATTTATTGATGTATATGTGTGTTATTTTTGATGAATTGTTTCTTATTTGTAATATTATTTTGTGTTTTGTAAATTCAGTTTGGCAGAGCATATTTTTCTGTATGTTTTGTGTTTGAGCTTCATTTGAGTATTTCAGGATTTTATTCTTGTTATTCTGTATACTTCTAACATTTATATTTATTTGTAATATGTTACAGTTTATTTTTCCTGTGTTTGAGTGAGTTTGTGAACTATGTGACTAGTTTTAATCTTTAACTACATAACTACCCATAAACTTACTATATTTCATAGTAACCCAGAAAAAAAACACATTATTAACCGCCGTGGATTAAAGACTCTTGATGTCTGATTGTTGAGAGAGAGCAAGCGCAAATGCTGGCAGCAGTGGGTCGCAGCGCCACTTCCGGTGGCTTCCCCAGATTCGTTTCTGGCAGCTGCCATGGTCTTTCTCGCCGTTTCTACTGTTTTCTCGGTAAAAACTACGCTGTGTGTATCCTTATAACCTTACTGTTGTCACATTTCCCTGGTTAAATAAACATTACATAAAAAAAAGCTAAAAACAACATTTTGTATTTTTACACTATGTAACATTGTTTATCAGAACAAGTTTTTAGGTATTTTTACATTCCTTCCAAAATAATAACAAAAGGCACTAACAATACAAACAATGTATTTTATTTGTTAACTGATGTTCAGCGGTTCTTTTTAACATTACCAGCGGATCTCGCTGTTGGACAGTTACTTTATAAAAGCTAGTGACTTTTACACTTTTTTCTTTTTTTCTTTATTCAGTTCCATCACACAAAGGCACAATGTAAACAGGGAAACATTGCACATCTCAAAGCATGCAAAACAGAACAACAGCAACAACAAAAATTCTAATTGAATACATACATATACATATAAATAAAAACAATAAAAAAATTAAAATAATAACAGGATAAAAAATAATACATACATTAGGGCAGTTACATAAATTTGAAAAGCTTTAGAATTTGTATTGTTTTTATAAGCTTCTTAATTTGTGATTTCATATTAGAAAGGGTTTCAAAGTATATTTTAAGATCAGTGTTACAAAATGTATTATATGATGGTTTCTTCTGAATTACTTTTGACTTATGAATATAAAACTTTGCTAAGATAATTAACAGATTAATAATATAAATATGTTTATCAGAAAAAGATGGGTTTTGATAAAGTAAAACATCATAAGGTTCTAAATTAAGGGCTTTGTTTAATTTTTTGTTATGTCTATTTTAAAGCCAACCCCCCCAAAAAAATAGAAAAAGGGCATTAGAAAAATAAATGTTCACTATCTTCAACAGATACATTACAAAAGGTACATTTATCACAAACACTATGAATATATCTGCTAACAACTGCATTTACAGGATAACATCTGTGAATACTTTTGTAAAGTACTTATTTTACTTTATTAGATATTACATATTTATATGGTAACATCCAGATGCTGCGCCAAGATATACAGTGAGGTTTAAACCATTTTGATTTACATGGAGGATCTCTGGATAGCAACATTAAGGGAGTTTCTTATAAAACTGTTATTAAAACGCTTGTCAAAAAAGGAGAGACCATTTACAAAAAGTTGGAGATTTTGTCAGCTTGTATTATTAATATTTACATCAGAGAATTTGGTTAAAATTATTATGCCACTAGCAATAGTCTAGATTACTTTGTTAAATTCTTTTTCATTTACAAAAAAGCCATATTTTGTAATAAAAATAGGTTAAGTGTATAATTGCCCATTCTTGTCAATAAGCTGGTTTACAATTAATATGTTATTACCCGACGAAACCCCTATCTCCATTATACAATGACTTGTTAACTATGAGTGTGATATTTACCATTGTTCCATATACTAAAACACTTCATGCTAGGAGGAAAAATTGATTGTGCTTTATATATACAAACAGTGACCACTAAAGTAATGCTTGTTTGTGATTAATTGGCCCATAAGCAATGGTGAAGTTTGCCAGTTTATATAAGGACACTGCAACAAAAAATATAATCCATCCACCAAGTTTTTCAAATAATGCATATATGGGACCATTATGAAATCTACTCCTTTGATTTCTTTAAAAAGTTTTTTAAGCTCAATTAATTTTAAAATTGTGGTTTGTGAAAAAAGTAAAAATAAGAATAATTTAACACCTGCCCACCATCAGTTAAGTTTTCTTAACAAGGCCACTTTTTTTATTTGATGAGGCTATTGTTTCTCCAGATGAATTAAAAGAGTATTTTATCAATTTGTGAGCATATAACCTTTGGCGGCACTAAGTGAAGGACAGGAGGAAAATGCTGGGCTCTCGAACAGACCTTTTGCCTTACTTATAAAATTCTCCTTCGAAATAGTTAGAGAGCCTCTCCGCCAATAGCATGATTATTATTCCTCTTCGCCACTTCTCGGATGGTTTTTTTTCAATAGACAGGGAACTAAAAATATTGAGTGGGGGACCATTGCATCAGCATTTTTAGAGATTTTGATTTTGAGGTTGTTATTTTTAAGCTGTAGGACCTCACACTTAGATAGATTTAAATTCAATCCAGAGAATTTTGAAAAATTATTAATGTTATTTAAAGCCAGAGGTGCCCCTCAGAACTATCACCTAAGAAAAACTGTCGTGACATCAGCAAGCTGTTGCGAATATTTTAATGTGTGTCTTTCATGAACTTGCACTTGCATACCTTTGAAAGGAATGTATTGATTTTATCATATAATTACTTAAAACTTGAGCTAGACGAGCCAAGAGAAAAGGAATGCAGACCAATTGGACAATCTTTGTGAGATGTTGCCTCGATTTATTTCAAATCTAGGAGAGTGTTCCATTGGCAAGTCTATAATAGAACTACTGCTACCCAAGAGGACATAGTTTCTTACACTTTTGATTAAATATTGTGTCCGACTAAACGCCAGGTGTAGAATACATTGAAATGAAATCAAATATAAATGAAGGGCAGTGGCTTAATGTATCCAAAAAAAAGATCAGCAGAAAAATGCCGTAAAGTTGTCTCCATAATTGAATAAAATTACCTAGTACTGGCACTAAATCCAAATAACGTACGGCGAATATTAGAGAAAATGTGGGACGACTTTGGAGTCAGGATAATGCCACATTGGACTTGCAATCAGTTAGGCTCATTTAAGGGCATTTTGTTCATATGTTTTGCAAAAAACTGTGCTCGCGTGCATTCCTATGTTACGTAATATCTAGTGAATATTAGGGAATGAGAGGACAGTTCTAGATAATAGCGCTAATAGGTCTAATCAAGTTTCAGACGTTTAGTGGATCCGAGCTGGTGATAACACCGGTGTTTAAAGTGGATGTAGAGATACGGCATTCTTTGTTAGTAGATTTGGCTTGGCTCGGGTCATAGATACCCACTAACAGGAAGTTGGATAATATGCATAAAAAAATCACGTTATACAAGGGGCTGGGATGTAAGGGACATCATGTTTCGACGATGGGGATTATGTTGTTGTGTTAAGAGCTTTTATACAGAATGTTGCAATTTTCATTTTGAGGGAGAAAATGCGGGTCGAGGGAAAGCACACCTTTTCGCACGGTGGCGATATGACAGAAAACGTTTTGTAGATAGACAAATTACCAGTGTCTTGGCATCTCACGACAGAATGAAGATAAGCTCTGCAAGTATGTAAATTTTAGAGACAAAATTCAGAAATCTATGCCTCAGGATCCTTGCAGGTAAGGCTCTACTGTATAATTTTTATTTTGCTAGTCTAAGTGTCTAACTTTCTGCAATTCGTTTTCTATACTAAAAAAGTATTTTTGCTGTTTTTCTTTCAAGACTTCGTACACCATCCAATTTCCCCGCTTCTAGAATCTTACAAAAAGGCCACCTCTGAAGCTTTTTTCTTGATATAAATTACAGTTGTAATTTCTTATACTGTAAATTTTACTAAATCGCATCACTATTGGATGGGTGGGTAGGTGATTTGAGGTTTAACTTGAAAATCTCTTTGAATATGTCTTGAAATACGGTGTTCCTTTTTTCGTTCCATGGTTCATTTTTTTTTATTTTTCCTTCCAAATTGAAGTGCTAAAATTATTCCTTATTTCAAAGACTTTAGTAGTTCCCAAACTTTATATCCCATATTCCCTTTCTAATATTTCGCACATGTGTCCAGTATTTATTAATTAATGTTTGGATATGCACCACATAATTCTAGCTTGATGGTGCACAAAAATTATTATTTTATTTTCCCATAGCCTGAATTTCTAAAATTACAACGCATCGGACATCTTCAAAATTTGACATATTAAATGTTAAAGTAACTTGTGATAAGTGAGGAGGAGCAGGGAAAACGTTTAATTTGCAAAATATTTTGTTCTAATTCTGAGGAAATGAGCCAAAAGTCAGTTCTGCTCTTCCAGATTGACAAGCTTGGTTTTGTCATTTTTAAGCTCTTGAATCTCAACGTACAGGTGATTTAAGGATGTTTTGAGATCCTCAATTGAGTTGGAGTTGGTAATTATAATTTGCTCGAGTGAGTCTGCCCTTTGATTAATATTCAGGGTAAGGGCAGTGATAATATTTTCCTGTTAACTCAGACAGGGAAGGCTCACCTTTGTTTCTCTTCAGCATGGAGCTGCTTAGTGGAGTGTCAGGAGCTGGAGGGAGAATTGATTGGTTAGGACTCCCTGAAGACGAATCAGTGCTGGAGGTGGTGTCTGGTGGCAGCAGATGATTAAGATGTGATCTAAGATACACTTTCTTTCGTTCTATACTTTGGTGCCCACGTTGTCAGCGAGCATTAGACGCAGATTGCGGATAAAGTTAGGAGGACAAACTCCCTGTAACCCTAAGGGTTGCCTAGGGAATAGTGATGTCGTGCGTGAAACGATGGTCTTTTTGAACGAATCTAATGTGAATAGGGAAGACGAGCGTCTCGGTGAGTGATTCGCTCTCAAGGTGTTCCGCATGCGAAATATTCTAATAGGTTACTGTACGGGTAGTAGCTTCTATTTCACGGCTGTTTCATGTTCAACTTTGACAGTCCCTGAGCCGGAAAGGAGAATTGAATGAGTTCATCTCTCGAGTCTTGGGTTTACGACGTGCATCGTCATCTAGTGACAGACCCATAGCGATACAATGCAGTCTTGCGAGCTGGAAAGAGACTTAATAATAATAAAAACCAACTCTTTATTACCTGTGTTACATTTGCAGCATTCAGTGTATGGAAAATAACCATCGTGACAGAAATTCACACATTTATAAACTGTAAGAAGTAAAAAGCTACAATCTGAGACCAGAAACGCAGTAACTGTAAGTAGGGCTGTGCGATATGGGGAAAATATCTAATTGCGATTTTTTTGACAGATATTGCGATTGCGATTTGAATTGCGATTTTAAATTTGCAAAGTCAAGCTTCAGCTCAATATTGTCAATAATGTGCAGCACAGTATCATTACAATTACCAGTATCATTGAGTATCATTACCCTGCTGAAAAAAAGGAAAAAAAGCTTCCAGTTTCCATTAAACCATTACAAAATTCCTTTTTGTTTTTCGCATTATTCCAATAGGAATTACTGTAGTTCTATTGGTTGCCATCTGCCATATTTCATCCCACCAATAGAATCCATCAAATAGACACCATTATAGTTTACATTAAAACCAATAAAATTCCCATTATATAACCCTGAAAATCAAACCAATCCATTCAGTTTTTGGGAGGAGTTTTTATAGTATGATATATATATATTATACTATATATATATAATATTATATATATATATATTATATTATATACTGTTTTTTTCAGCAAAATACAAGATTATAATGGTATAACTATTTTTACAGGAATTAACTTAAATCTACTGAATTTCACGTGAAAGAGTTATTGTTTTATATAAATAAAGAACTATATTTTCTTTTAGTCACTTATTAAAGTATTACATGTTACACTGGTATTTGGGATTTTTAAGAACAAGTGGAAAATGTGATGAATGCTTCATGTTCACATTCCAAGTGAAAATTAGCTTAAAGTGAGTTAGACTGAAATTTATATTCGTTTTAAACGCGGGAGGCCAGGCGGACGTCGGCGCACGAGTTGCCGCGCGGAGTAAAGCCGCATCAATTGATTGCCAAGATTGCGGCTCGGTGGGGGAGGAATTTTTGCGGTGCGGGGGCGGCGCGCGAACGAATATGAACCGCGAGTTTGACAAAACCCAGGCTGAGTGAGTGCGGCAAGTGTTGAAAAGGCTTTCGGTTAAGTACTAGCGGTTCCACTTTGCGATTCGCACATCATAGCGGGTTCAATCCGCGATTCGATTAATCGCACAGCCCTAATTGTAAGAGTAAATAATTATAATAATGGCGATAATATGTGGTAATAATAATAACGCTATGCACCCGTTTATGGGGCGGCTTGTAAGTTAATTTCTCTATCCATGCTGTCCGCGTCCGTGACAAAGAGCAAACGCTAGGTTAAAGCCTTTGGGTGCGTTCGACTTGAAGCACGGCTGCAGACGGCGATCAACGAGAGCAGCCGCTTGCAGTCGGGGGCGGAGTTGAAAACAGACACTTGCTCCCGTGCTCCCGTGGCTCGTTGTTGAGCACTCATGTGGTGTTTGCATACTTTATCACAGATGGAAGTGAATTAAATGCAATATTTGTCAAATACACAGACATTTTAGAAAGCGCTTTCAATGAACAGCAAGAAACCTTTTTACATACTGCTTAATACAGCGCCATATTTTCAAGAATGTGAGGTTCCAACATAATCATATACAATTTAAATACTAATAAAGTGGGGGTATATGTGGATTTTACCATTGTATTCAGGCGATGAACGCTACAGTAAAAAAGCTTCTACCATACTAAAAACACAGATTTGTGGCCATTATTGGAACTGAAAAGGATAGAATAAACCCGAAACACACGTGATCGTTGTCATCGAACACACGCGTGTTCGTGCGTCATCGCGGTAAATCACGGCCAATCATGAAACAACCTGTCAGTCCGGCATCAGCTCCTGTAATTAAGCTCTGGAGAAACTGCGGTGGCTGAGTCAGCCGGCTGCTCGCGACATGCTCTCGCGGTGCTTTGATGCCACACGTGACAGTCATGTGGCGTCGGCGCTGTCTCGCCTGACAAAATTTCGAACCGCATGCACTGCTTCAACAGATTCATCGGTTTCATGCAGTGCTTCATGAAGTCGAATCGCACCTTTTATATGGTCTGGCCACGATGGTTCATCGACTCAATAAAACCTGAAGACTCGAGAGATGAACTAATCACCTCTTCCGCCCAGACCGCACTGGTTAAGTTTATGGGCTGTCACGATGAAGGAAACGACTTGTTCGGAGGACTTGTTGATAAGAGAGGTG
Organism: Cyprinus carpio; assembly: GCF_018340385.1. NCBI lineage: Eukaryota > Metazoa > Chordata > Actinopteri > Cypriniformes > Cyprinidae > Cyprinus > Cyprinus carpio. The sequence continues at coordinate 416,539 of NW_024879275.1, read as the reverse complement.
AGGGTGAGTTAATCATAGGACTGAAGAACTAGGTAAACAATGAATTAATCTTTTTCTTGTTTCTTATAAAAATAAGTGTTTTGTATTACTTATAGGATTACCGGGTGCCGCAGTGGGTACTAGTAGACGTAGGAAATTACTTAACATTTTAATTATACTTTGATAAAATGAAGGAAATGACTGAAAAGATTCGTTGTTCACTCTTTGTTGGAACGAGACTCCAAAGCTAGTCCGAAGTTTGTAAAATGATTCGAACTTCCCATCACTACTATGGAATGATGTGACGTCATCACCACCAGAGGGACCGTCTACAAATGAAAGTGACGTGAGATCTAGCCAGCGCATGGTGACCCATACTCAGAATTTGTGCTCTGTACTTAACCCATCCGAAGTGCACACACACCAATGCTCTACCACTTCAGCTACAGGAGGAACACACACCCGAGCAGTGGGCAGCCATTTGTGAGTGCTGGGCGGGCGCCCGGGAGCAGTTGGGGGTTCACGCCCTTGCTCCTGGCAAGGGCACTCTAAGTCGTAGATTGAAGGTGGAGAGAGAACTGTACATGCACTCCTCTAACACCCACAAATTCCTGCCGGCCCGAGACTCTCCGAACTCGCCAGCATCCCTTCCCGGGATTGGGGAGTCCGACTCTCTCAACCATTAGGGCCACCTAATTTATATATCTAAGTTGCTAAAGACTCATTTGAGCTGAAAGCGCTGCTTTGCTTTTATTTAAAAACGTTCCAGAGCATGTGTGTTGATATACTAGATTGTGGTTTCTTTAATGACACATTATTAAGTTCAATATTTTGCTATTATTGTGTTAATTACTGTGGTTTCTTTAATGACACATTATTAAGTTCAATAGCTTTTAAAAGGCTTGATGGACTGGTCCTGGACACACTGGAAAATCTTAACTTTACCCTAATAAACATACTACAACTCTTTATTGTGCAGCAATTTTCCTTACTTGGTCAATTTATACTACTTCTTAATGTGTTGTATTGGTTTCTTCAACGACACACCGTTTAGTTCAATAGCTTTTAAAAAGCTTGATGGACTATTCTAGAACATGGTGGAAAATATTTATTTTAACCTAAAGAACATACTACATGTCTTTAATGTGCTATTATTTACTCAATTTCTGTCATCACTGTATTCTATGGGGTTCTTCAGTGGCACAGCATCCAGTTCAATAACTTTTGAAAAGAGGGTCACACCGGGCCTTCCAGTTCAATATCTTTATATTTATTTGAGTCTAAAGAACACACTACAAGTCTTTAATGTGCTATTATTTACTCTAGATGTTAAATTTCTGCCATCATTGTTTTCTTCGGGTTTATTCATTGAGACACCTTCCAGTTCAATATCTTTTGAAGGAAGACACTGACTTACCCAGTACACATTGTATAATATTCATTTTACATTAAATAACACATTACAGCTTTTCAATGTACTATTATTTGCTCTCTGTGGTCAATTGACACTGCCAGTGTGTTGCATTTGATTCTTCTATCATCCAGTTCATAGCTATCAAAAGGCTCAATGGACTGTTTCAGAACATGTTGGAAAATGTTAATTTGACCCTAATAAACGTACTACAACTCTTTGTTTTGTAATCATTTGCATCATATGGTCAACAAGTACTCTCAACCTGTTGCATTCATTTCCTAAATGACAAATTATTCAGTTCACAGTTTTTTTTAAATGCTCTGTGGACTGTTACAAAACATACACGAATAATTATTCAACCTGAAGAATGCACTACAACTCTTCAGTGGACAATTATTTGCTTTATATGGGAAATTACATCTCCCAATCTGTTGCATTGTTTTCATCAAAACAAACAACACGACACAGTTCAAAAACTTGATTAAACAGACTAATTCTTCCGGTACAATCGGTAAAATGTTTAGCTAAATTTTTTAATTTTCCCAGCAAATTTCCATTGCTATGTTTCAGTATAAGTAATGTTTAAGTAATGTCTAAGCTATGTTTCGTGGCCTAATGGTTAGAGAGCCATTAGGTTGTGGGTTCGAGTCTCGGGCCTGCAATACCACGACTGAGGTGCCCTTGAGCAATGCATCAAACCCCCAACTGCACCCCGGGTGCAGCAGCATAAATGGCTGCCCACTGCTCCGGTGTGTGTTCACGGTGTGTGTGTGTTCACTGCTGTGTGTGTGCACTTTGGATGGTTAGAATGCCAGAGCAGCCGAATTCTGAGTATGGGTCACCAAACTTGGCTGTATGTCACTTTCACTTTCTTTTTTTCACCAATGCTTTCCTTATTAAACACTAAAAGGACACTTTGCAACATTGCTGTTTAAATCTTTTATTTTGTGTATTTGCAGTTGGATGTACTTTGACAATCGCAAGAAACAATAAATCAACCAATGTGTAAAGTGTCAGCAGCATTAAACCAGCTACTATGAACATTGCCGCCTCTCTACCGGATGAGCTTAATAACTTTTATGCTCGTTTCAAGGCTCACAACACCGCCCACACAGAGAGCGCTCCCACGGCTGCTGCAGAAGAGGTGAGTGCATTCTCCGTCTCTGTCGCGGATGTATCCTGATCCTTCGCGACAGGTGAATATCCCGCAAGGACTTGTCGGGTCCATGATGGCATCCATCTCCCAGGCCGTGTGTGCTCCGAACCATGCGCATTCCAACTAGCCGGTTGTTTTCACAGAACAATTTCAACCTCTCCTCTGCTCTCCTCTGTCTGTGGTTCCCTCGTGCTTCAGCAACATCCACCATTGTGCCCATCATCAAAGAAACATAAAATCACATGATTCTTAAATGACTGGAGGCCCGTTTGGCTCTACCACCCATCTTCATCAAGTGTTTTGTGGAGAGACTCGTCAGAGACTACAATCTGGCTCTGCTCTGTGCTGCCTGCTTCACTGGAATCCGCTACAATTTGCATATCGTAGCACCCGTTCTACAGACGATGCGTATTGCTTTCACCGTACACAAACTGCTCTCTTCCCCCCCAATGGAAAATAAGAACACCTATGTGAGCAGGCTGTTTTGGATTACAGCCCAGCATTTAACACCATAGTGCCCTGCCACACTTGTTTGCGAATCTCAGACCTCTGGGGAGACTAAACAGATCTCTGTGCAAGCTGGATCCTGACTTCCTGACAGACGAAGGAGTCAGCGTGGTCAGAATGGCACAATACTTCATACCGCGGCTGACCCACAACACTGGTGCTCCTCAGGGCTGCGTTCTCAGCCAACTCCTGTACTCCCTGTACACACATGACTGTGCAGCCACACACAGCTCCAATGGTCTATACACACTGATACAGTGCTGAAGAAGGCACATCAACGCCTCTTCTTCCTGAGACGGCTGAGGAAGTTTGGAATGAGCCTTAGCATCCTCAGATCATTCTACACCTGCACTGTGGAGAGGATCCTGACTGGCTGCATCACTGCCTGGTTTGGAAACAGCACTGCTGGCAACCGCAAAGCGCTGCAAAGGGTCGTGCGAACTGCCCCCACATTGTTAGGAGGTGAGCTTCCCTCTCTCCAGGACATCTATACAACACAGCGGTGGTATAAAGAAAGCCCGGAGGATCATCAGTGACTCCGGCCACCCGTCCCACAGACTGCTGTCTCTGCTGCCCTTAGGAAGACGTCTCCGCAGCATCCGATCCTGCACTAGCCGACTGATACTCCCACAATATGGTATCCCACACACTGCACTTTAACTCCAACAGTTCTATACTGGACTATACACTGCATTTAATACAATAATCTACCTGCTACCACTGGATACCATCCAATGCACATCCATGACGTTTTGCATATCCAGTTCATGTATAATCTGTTCCACCTTCGCATATTTTATGTGTATATATGTCTACATAATGTAGAATGTGTACATACTGTGTATAATGTGTATTGCTAACTGTAAGTATGTCTAATAGTACACTTTGTGTACTGACTATATGTTTGTGTATATTGCACATTGCCATCTGTTGAAGTCTGCATGTTTATATGTAAATTGTTTCTGCACTGTCTGGAGCACGCTTCCAAGAATTTCACTCACCAAGGCACACGTGCTGTGGTGATGTGACAATAAAAGTGACTTGACTTGACTTGACATTATGACACCATCATTTGTACAGATTTTTTTAAAGGAAGACAGAGGAGAAATTGTCTCACATTAGTACAAACACATTTGCTCACGTTTAAACAAAGCTTACAGTTTGGGTTCAGAAATGTGCTACCATGATTTGGTGGCCAAAATCAATCAGCTGAGTCCCCACATTATCATGGCTTGCTTAAAACTGTGCAAGTTATACTCTTTTGACATGAGTAAATAAATGTGAATGAATGTGTATTGTTTTAACCAAGTTTCCAATTAAAAATATTTTTGTGTTGAAAAGGTTTTGAAGGTCTTTTGAGAAGGCCTATTTAAAGGTCATTGTGATGTTAAAATCCTTTTTTAAACTTATGTTCAATGAAACTTTAACAATTTAAAAAGCCAACCTGCAATTTATATAAAATGTCAGTTATATATATATATATATGATACAAATTGTCATGAATGGTCCCAAATTTAAGTTAGTTATAGACATCCTATTTAATGTCACGTATACCCTGTTTGAAGTCTCTTTAATAATATGATGGGTTCAGTACCATGGACAGTTCTGCAAGTTTGAAAACATCAATGCAAATAGATTATGACATTTTGAAACTTAAAATGCTAAATCAAAAGCAAATACTTTAGAAGATGTAAAACATAATATCCTGTCGGTTTATTCAACAGGGACCTCATTTATAACCATTGCATACGCACAAATCCTGTCCTGAATAATAAAAATAATGGGATATATTAAAAAGAAACTTGACAGGAAAATGATAAATTAATAAAATTAACAAAGTAATAAATTAATAAAATACAATAATTTTATACTCTATTTTCATGTCAATTACACATTTACATTAATATTCCACTCTCATTAATGGAAATAATCACCAAAATCACATAAAGTCATATACGCAGAAGTTAAACCAAAATTATATGAATGTACACACATTTGTAGTGGATTGCGATTTCCTTGTTGCATTTTATGCTTTAATGACAGCGAAGCAGTGCTATAGGTGCACAATAATTAATATTTAAACTAAACTGCAGATCTCATGTTACGAGAAAATATTTTGGTAGCGAGACTAATGATCAATGCTGTGCACTTACTTTGAAATTATGGCGAAATAAAAAAATAAAATAAAAAAAATTAAAATTAAAAAAAAAAAAAAAAAAAAATATAAAAAAAAAAAAAAAACAAAAAATTTAAGTTAGTTATAGACATCCTATTTAATGTCACGTATACCCTGTTTGAAGTCTCTTTAATAATATGATGGGTTCAGTACCATGGACAGTTCTGCAAGTTTGAAAACATCAATGCAAATAGATTATGACATTTTGAAACTTAAATGCTAAATCAAAAGCAAATACTTTAGAAGATGTAAAACATAATATCCTGTCGGTTTATTCAACAGGGACCTCATTTATAACCATTGCATACGCACAAATCCTGTCCTGAATAATAAAAATAATGGGATATATAAAAAGAAACTTGACAGGAAAATTAATAAATTAATAAAATTAACAAAGTAATAAATTAATAAAATAAACAATAATTTTAAACTCTATTTTCATGTCAATATACACATTTACATTAAATATTCCACTCTCATTAATGGAAATAATCACCAAAATCACATAAAGTCATATACGCAGAAGTTAAACCAAAATTATATGAATGTACACACATTTGTAGTGGATGCGATTGATCACTTTTCCTGTGGCATGTTATGCTTTAATGACAGCGAAGAGTGCTATAGGTGCACAATAATTAATATTTAAACTAAACTGCAGATCTCATGTTACGAGAAAATATTTGGTAGCGAGACTAATGATCAATGCTGTGCACTTACTTTGATATTATGGCGAACACTGCTAGATTCGGTGGCTGGACGGTCCATTGTCCAGTTGAATCAATACAACCACAGGCAGCTGCAAGGTGTTGTTGATGTCACGTTTCCATTTTAAAATACTTTGTCAGTGACGCGCCGAGTCAGACAATTGTATTTACACTGCAATAAATACAGGCCTATCTGTTTCCACTAAAAATAGCAAAAAGATGTTGAATTGTTTAAACAATTGAAATACTATTTGGCCAGTGTAAAGAATAAGATCAACTCTATTCTAAAATATTTATCTGATAACTATTTTAAACAGTTTTACTTTTATGGATATTTAGATATACTTACTCTGAAACAACAAAGATATTAGATTATTTTTAGCAATAAAAATTAATGTATGGCACAAATGACATTTATAAGCCATATCTTATATTTCCTTAATGTCTTGTACCTTTGACAGTGGTAAACATGGTGTCACGTGAATGGAAATATGCATTGAAATAATATGCAGATGAGGTTATGCATAGTAAAACTAGGCATTGTAAGTTCCATATATGGTGATTTCTGGGAAGAGACGGGGTTGAGATGCACGTACGCACAATCTTCCCCTGACAGGGATTTATAAAGGGTTTTTTTTTTTTGCGCAGATTCTGGCTTAGGCCTATGCATGGTTTTATAAAAAACTTTTGTGCATACGCAAAATCTACCTTTTGTGAGTAGCTATCTACACTTTTAGGATTAAATCTACGGAGAGTTTTATAAATGAGGCCTCTGGAGAGTTGTGGGGTCTCATTTATAAAACTCTCCATAGATTTCATCCTAAAAGTGGTCGTATGCACAAAAGCTACATTTTGCGTACGCACAAAAGTTTTCAGATTTATGAAACCATGTGTACGCCAGAACCTGGGAAAAAATCCCTTTATAAATCACAGTCAGGGGAAGATTGTGTGTACGTGCATCTCCACCCCGACTCCTCCCCGAAATCACCATATATGGAGCGTACAACGCCTAGTTTTACTATGCATAACCTCATCTGCATTTCATTTTCATGCATATTCCCATCCACGTGACACCACATTTAACACCATTAAAGGTACAAGACATTAAAGGGATACTCCACCCCAAAATGAAAATTTTGTCATTAATCACTTACCTCCATGTCGTTCCAAACCCATAAAAGCTCTGTTCGTCTTCAGAACACAATTTAAGATATTTTGGATGAAAACCTGGAGGCTTGTGACTGTCCCATAGACTGCCAAATAAATAACAGTGTCAAGGTCCATAAAAGGTATGAAAGTCGTTGTCATACTCCATCTGCCATCAGACGTGCAATCTGGGTTATATGAAGCGACGGCAACACTTTTTGTAAGCGAAGAGAACAAAAATAACGACTTTATTCAATAATTCCTTTGTCAACGGTCTCCTCTGTGTCTCTCCATATCACCGTATGCTGCTGTATCATCCGCACCACAAGGATGCACTGTTTCTACGTGTATTTAGCTTTGATGTGGAAAAAAAACAAGGGGAATCCTTGTGGTGCTGAATGAGTGTTCGGTGTATCTTGTTTGCAGGGAGCAATGCATTTTTCTGATGAAAGTTCCTGGTTTGAGCTTTTTCTTCGATTTCATGATGGTATGTTTTACAATTCCAAACAACTTTTCCACATGGCAATTAGTGTCTCTTGTTTTGTGTGATTTTGTTTTTATGTCCTTCTGATCATGTGATGCACATTCTAGATGTCTTAACAGCAAACCACTCCACATAGGAAAAATTGCAAAGATGGTGGTCAAAGAGCATGTCGATGATACCTGGACAAAAGTATGGATTGTTGTCTTTAGAGAAAGATGTCTCACTTGCTGCGTGTTCCTTGGCTTCTTCAAAGATCTGTCTGAAATACGGTATGAATAGTGAGCTACCCACAATTGTAGTAGCATTGTTTCTGTCTTCACAGCCCCATTTTTCCCTGTCTCCAATTTCCGTTGTTTCATCGAGCTTGCCATCTTGGGGTTTAACAATTACACTTTCAAGAATTTGCAGGCTTTCCTTGAGATTTTCACTGCTTTTTTGGAGTTGTCAGGACAGAACACAGTGCACTAAAGATATGTCTTGTTTCATCTAGTGAACAGGCATTCTGCAGTCATGCAAAGGCAAATGTGACAAAGTCTCTCAGGCCTTGGTCATCAGTTTGCTTTGATATTGCCTGTCTGACTGCTTTGAGGATGTGAGCAGAACATATGTGCAGCACAGTGTAAGGCTTCATGTCATCCTGAGTTTGTTTGCCTGTGCAAATATCAAAAGCTCTTTCTAGGTAGGATGTGATGTGCTCCCTGTTGAAAGCTAGCAGAACACTTTGCCTGAGATCCCAGCTATAGTCCGTCTCAACCTGGTGTATGTGCATTTGTGTGTATTTGGACAAATGCAATGTAAATTGCATGAGCCAATATGCGATTAGAGGTACCGAATGCTCATTTGATAATATTTCACAGATTGGTAAAGGGGGAGCATCCTGACCCCTTCCTGGAAGTGTGAGTAGTATAGGATTCGCTTTGGCTGATCTGCAATTTTTGAGACCACTCCTCCAGTGGCATCCAGATAAAGGGACACAGGAAGCCTACTGAGTAAATGGTCAACAAGAATACTGATTCCAAGCTCAGTGTACATATGAAAACCAAAGGGGTCCATGCTAAAATGCTGTATGTATCCTGCTAATTTAAAAAATCTGGTGTCACATCCTCTTAGTATGCCTTGCATGAGATGTATTTCCATTAACACATCAGTGTGGAGTAGTTTGTTCTTCCTAATTTCTGAGCGGATTACCTTCAGCACATTCCTGTTGAGGCAGCTGGACATATTTCCAAACAAAAGTTCTTCTTTGGGTGTGGTTTTGAGTTTTGTGTAGAAATAATGACTAGGTCCACGTGTAATTGCTCTAGCAAGTGCTCCTCTTTTGAGGTTTGTTGCTGGCCGCAACCTTTTCTCACCCACTTTGTGTTTTATTTGTCTATGTTGACTGACCAGCTTCTGTACCATTTTGCACATTCCTTCATGCTTGGTTTTCAGTTTGAATTTGTATTTTGCCTGTCATGATGGGAATGTGCAAATTGCCACAATGTGTAAATATGGACATTTTGTTTTCCTGCTGTGGGCAGCTTATATGTTCTGATATTTAAAAGATAGAGTGCAACAGGGATTTTTGTTTTTAAATGCATTATAGAGATAGTGGGTCCAGGGTGGCCTTAATTTAGTGGAACCTTTCAAAGGTCTTATTTTGTTCCATTCCTTTCTATTAAGAGTGATGGTAAACTGTTAACGCACCTTTTGTGCTGTCCTGTAAACATTTGGACCAGCATCTCCCAATGGTGCATTCTCACTTGTTTCAGTTCCTTCCAGGTTCACTCTGGTATCCTCTGGGGCAATGTTATTTAGACCACTATCCTCAGTTGCACTCTCTCTTTCCAGGTCTGCTGTGTCCTCCTGTGAATCCATGTTATTTTGGACAAAATCTGCCTCAGTGTCCTCTTTTAAGAATAAATAAATGCTGGTACACACGGTAAATGGAGATAAAAGTCTGGTGTGTTATCAACAGTGGTTTGAATATCTTTGTCCATGATTAATACATGATGATATTATTTACAAGAAAGCTAAAAATGTATTTCTTTTATAAACAGTCTGTTAACATTTGTTTATGGTTAGACCGAATACTATTTGGTTTGATAGTATGATTCTTAAAGCAACTAATTAATAATTGTTTAACAATAAGTTGGGCCACAGCTAAAGTGTCTTAATATGTTGTGGGTCCACTATATACAATTGCTATTGGATGACATAATTATAGAGGCAGACAAAATAATTTACCTTCATTTGGCATAATGTCTCCTGGCTCCAGTGTTGTTTGCTCACTTGGATTGTTCATGGCTAGCTGGTCCCTAACACCATTTCTGTTTTTGGTCCATATGAATCATAACCAGTGCCGATTCTTTCTTGTGTCCTCACCAAATAAAGCAATGGATACATCTGACCATATGTCTGATGAATGTCCCTGGTCACTGTTTAGAATATCATCTTACAAAAACTGAAACAAAACGGCTTCCTTTCCTCCTGCTTCTGCCCACATCTGTCCTTTTTCCTACTTGTCCTTTTTTATGTCTACCCATGTTGATGGGTTTTGACCTTAGTCTTCTTACTCTTTTGTTTTGCTCTAAAGAACTGACAGTATTGCACTTTTTAAAGTTTTGGCTTATCTAACACCTGCTGTACATCAGACGAATGCTCCAATTTGTCCTGACTGGATAGTAGTACCTCCCACAGAGGTACATTCCCACAAAATGTTATGTGAACACTACCAAAAAAAAAACAAAACAAACAAAAAAAAACAATAAAGGATTCTGCAGAATGAGCTAAGTTGTCTTAATTAAAAGCTCATTCCGTTTAAATCTTTGTTTGGACTTTAAACATACCATTTTTTTTAGATTATTTAGTTTTAAATATAAGATGACAGCCTAATGAACATACTTAATGTTGTTGAATGAACCGACTTAATATTCTCTCTTTTATGTTTTCTGTTGTATTTAGCATTCATTTTATATTGCACTCACACAATATCATTCTCTATGTGCACTGAGAGAGTTTACAGCTTTGCAGAACTGTCACTGTCCAGGGTGCTGAATTCATCATGTTATTAATAACACTCAGAAAACACAACATCAAACAGAATGCTTATTTGGACAGGCACTTCAGTGACTTTGAAATAGTTAAAACAATTTCATCAAAACTTTTTGTAAACATTTTGTGCCTCTGTTGTTCAATTTGGGCCTGTGTTGTGTTGATTTCTTTAGTGACACATGACAAACTAGAAACTAATTATTCTGAAGTCTTCATTTTAACTGTACTGAACATATGTAGCCCATTTTCACCTCTTTTTTTATTTAAGTGTGAATTTGTGATCATTATAATGCAACATTGTTCACCAGGTATGACTGAACAGACTGGATTGTGCCTTATTTTCAAAATCAGTAGTTCTCAACAAATTCCTGGAGGAGCCCTAGTAATGCAGACTTTGTAAGTCTCCTTAATCTGTTACCTTAAGACTGCAAGAGCTAAATGAGGTGTGCCAGAGGGGGACGTACAAAACATGCTGTACTAAGGGTCCCTCCAGGACTGGGTTGAGGACCACTCATCAAAATGAATTAATTTTAGCAAAGAAAACCCTACCTCCCCAACAAACCAGTCATGAGGCCTCAGTGATTAAATGGACCTGTGATGCAATAGGTATTTTAGTTTCCAATCAGACATTCTTAGAATTCCAACATAAAGATTTATAAGATCTGCGAGTGGTCTCATTAGTAGTTAAGGGGTGAGTTTATGGCAATGCCACATATTTGGCTTCACCAATTGTTTACTTAAATTTTGTTATTTGTACTTTACAGATACCCTCTAACAAACACACAAGCCAAACAAACACACAAGCAAAGGAGTTAAAGACTTTATTAGAAGGGTGCACACTTTTTTTTTAAAAAAAAAAGTAAATTTATACTATTTAAGTTACCTGAGGTTTAAGGTGCTCTGATCCATGGGGTTAGTGGCTGCACTCCACGTATCAGCAAACAAAAGGGAGACTTGGTGTCCCAGTGTCATCTTTATGCTGTGTCACAGGAAATCGGTTCGTACCATCATGTTCCTAAGAGGGTAATCTTTATTAATTTTATTTTTTCTCGTTTATTTATTTATTTGCCTTGTGCAGTTAAATTTTTTATGATTTTGTTATGTTGATGATTTTTTTTTAATGTCATAAAATAAATGTTGATTTTATTTGATTATTGAGTTGATTCCTTCTATTATGTTTTGGTTGAAGCTAATATAGTTAAGCATGTTTTGGGGTCTTTTTGCTTTGCATCAGACTACAAGGAAAATAAATGTTGTAATTAAGTGGTATTTTGTGTGTGTGTTGCACAAGATTAACACAGGGAGACATAATTTAGGATTTTATGTTGTGTTATGTTAGGATTTACAGAGGTTTTTGTTATATTGGTTTTGCAGTGTTACCATTGTGGTGAAGAGTAGAGCCTGTGGTTAGGTTGAGGATGGAAAGCAAAACTTTGGGACTACATGTTGTTTGACTGTTTACATGCAAGTGTATAATGAGAGCGAACTACATTAGCACATGCTAGTGTGCTGTTGCTAACTAGCACTTAACTATAAAGATCTGATTGAATGTGATGTGTATGCAAGAAAGCTGTACATAATTATCATTGTGATGAGTGGGGTGCAACTGAGATCCACTGAAGTGAGGCTTGGCGGCTCCCATGCCTCTTAGCCCCACCCCACTTGTCACAACATTTTTAAAGCTCTACAAACTTAAGAAAAAAATGTAGTTTGTTTTTCAAATGTTCTGAGGCAAAAAGTTTCCTCAAATGTTTTGAGTATTCTTAACGTATCAAGTTTGAAGTGAAACAATGGGTTAGTAAGTCTAAGTTGGTTGATTTATGCACAGTTCATATTTGTTAATGGGCCTAAAGTTATTTTGGAGGCTGCTATTGTTAGCAGATATATTATTTTTTCCATTATGTATAGATAAAACATAAAAAGTTGTGTAGCGTATGAGCAGTTCATTCATTCATTGGTTCTGAATTAATGAATCATGGCTCGTTGAATCTAAAACAATGCACATTCCTTGGCTAAAACCCAAAGCTTTTAGCCCCTGAACTCATGCAGGTAAATCAAACTCTCTGCAAGCTGAATGACTGGCCTGGTGCCAGCATGGCTGGGTTTAAATTCCTGACCAGATCATAAAACTTTATTACCCAACTGGGAGAAACAGAAAAAGCCCAGCTCGCTAGGAATTCTTGTAAGGAACAAGGAAAGTAAATGTATTCTAAATGTATTGACTGTATTTCCTTTTTGTGCTTAGATGTCTTCCATATCAAATTGGAGTATCTGCAATTTTATCGTGTGTTAATCAAACTTTAAATGTGTGTAATTCTGCATATGAATGTAACTTTATGTTTCTCCTACCTTTACCTGTCATTCTTGGTATATGTTTAACCGTCTTGCTTTGACCGAACCAGTCATACATAGGAAATTACAGTAAAATGTATTATTCTGGAATTACCATCTTGCTGGAATATAACTGCTGAATTCTGACAGCACCATAACTCACTCGAGTGGGTGTCTCCCCAGAGACAAAGGAACTTTTTCCCGCTTCAGATCGTGGACGTTCATTGGTTGTTCACGCGAACAGAGGCGTGAACCCAGTCGCTCCATAAGAGACTGACACAGAGACGTTCTCGTGGCACCTGTTTCGTCGCACTTCGTCCGCACTTCGTCTGAGAGAACGTCTGTCGCGATGGCTCCTTAGGGAGCTTTCATCTCCGTTTTTCTTTTGTTTTCTTTACTAAGTTTTATTCTCATATTCGCCTCTCCCTACACGAGGTAGACGAACTCTGAATCATTTCTTTGGTAACTCCACGTTCGTTGAACCTTTGAAACTTCGCGCGAGTCTGCTCGCCCCGGAAGACACGAGAGAACACGCCCAGCTCCAAAACAACGACACACGCACGCTCGTCTTTAGCAGACACAAAGAGACCCACATGCAAGTATTATTTCCTATAGAGATTTAAACGCTGCTTAAGGTTGTCTATTCCCTTTTTCAAGGTGATCTGATTCCTTGTTGTCTTTTAAAAGGTTACTATATGTGATTTTGCCATACTGGGAGATCATTCTATGATCTAGCCTATTTCTCTCTCACCTTCTCTCTCTCACCCTTTCACTCTCTCCCTCTCTTATTTGTTATCCGTTTTTTGTATTGTATTTGTTTTTACTGTTTGTATTGTTATACGCATATTTACTCTGTGTGAATCGTAGTTTGATGTATTATTAGTTCAATTATTAAAATCCAATATATATTCATGATTGCTTCTGTCTAAAATGCTCACATCACAAGTCAATGAAATGTTTGATCTTAGCTACAAAGCTTATTTGTTACTTTTCAGTAACCTAAATTTTATAAGGACAGGAGAATGGTTTCATGGCCAGAAACTATTTTTCCTGGAATTATAAGAAGTGATAACTTTATTGAAAGTTGATAAGTTAATCTTACGGCCGTTTGCTGGACAAACCACTGTTCGATTTGCATTAATTCCCAGTAAAAGATATCACGTTAATTGATATGAAGAATGGAATATTGACATATTAATGAGTAAATTACAGTGCCTTGTAATGAGTTATTGATATGTACAATTGACCTATTTTTCATCTTCAATAATTTTAATGTAACTGTCATATGAGATATATATATATTAATCATATTCCTGATTAATTATTAAAATTCCCTATATATCATTTGAGCTAACGTTAATGTACTACCCAGTGCGGTTACATGTTTTGGTGGAGAATGCGGGCATTTCAAACTTCGTTTTATGAGCAATTCAGTTTCAATCTGTATATATGGTTATTAATAATTTCTGCACGCGCGCTATGAAATTATGAGATTGTGAGAAGTCGCAAGACGCGAACTCACTCCTAACTGACTGAGGCAAAAAGCTGATCAGTCAGCACATTAACAGTTTCTAGAAATACCTAACAGTATAGTCACTCTTATTTTGCTGAAATTACACTACAGTATAATATTAAATGTCCTGTTAAGAGAAGACCAAGATCTCTCTGCAGTGAGAACATTTTAATATTAGTAACCCGCCTATTAAAGACGAAGAAATCTCTTTTTTAGGATGAGACATAAATCTGATCAGAGCGATGTTCCCCTGATTCAGTAGTTAAAAGGCCTTGTAATTACAAATCGTTATTGAATTTGTGGTTAACCACAGTGATATTCAAAAATAAACGATAAAACTCCTGGTCGAAAAAAATTGCCTTAGCTACCCAATTTTAAACCTAAAACATTTAAACCATAAGTGCTATTTTGATAAATGTGTATGGGAGTGCAACAGACGGACAATTCCTGTTGTTCACATTTGCGTGTTTTTGCAGCGAAGAAATCCTGCCTCACGCTCTTGTGCAGTATAGCACCTTAAAGGTCATACAAACCTTTGTCTGTTGGAGAATCAGCGCTGACAAACGCTCAGATTCTAAATCACACTGAAGTAGGCTGTAATTCCGCTGACTAAACACCAGAGGGCGTCCTTTAAGTGTTTAGAAGTCTCAAATTACGCTTCGCCTTCTGACTTCAGCCTGCATGAGTGCAATTACGCCATCTCGTGGCCGTTTCAGATAATGCTCTCTCACTGCTAATTCCTATTCCCCTGTGGTTGTTGAATTAGCCCGTCTAAATTCTCAATAATTATTTGCATTTAAAGCTTTGCTCGTGCGAATATTATTTTATGTTTGACAAATTTTCCTGCCTTTGACTGTTCACACTTACTTTGAGTTTGGTTCAAACATGATTTGAATTCAAATTTAATTGTTTAATAGTGTAAATTAAGTGTCTCAGGTTAACCACTGATTGACCCACTTAGAAGGAAGTGAGCCATCTAGTGGCCGTCTCCTGTTAAGTCGGTTCATAGCTTTCAGCTCTCTTCTCGCTTATTTTAAATTTCAATTTAAACCAGTTTTGAATTTTTAATTTGAATTAAGTTTTCTGTTCACCAGGTTAAGCACAGAGAGGGAGTATGCCCCCTTGTGGTGAAAATCAGCTACTGCGGCCTGCTTCTTCTCCCGTGTTTCATCCTGTCTCTTTCTATTTTGATTTTTATTCTTTTTCTTCTCTCTTTTGGGTTAGGTTATTTTGATAATTACCATCACTATCATAATTCCCTTTTTGTTTTATCATTATTAGGTAAAGCCGTTACCTCTCATTTCTACATATATATTTACTCAATTGATTTTAAACAAACAAGCCTTAATTCACTTTAAGTTTCTCTTGTTCATCCTTACTGTATTTGATTATAGAACTCCCTTGGTGATTGGACAGTCATCTCAGGTTTCCAGTGAGCAAGGTTGCCCGGCCAGCGTTACTGACACTGGCTGTGAGTGAATCTCGGTTTTTTTTATCTCTGTCCGTCGTTGCAGCCCGCAGTGGAGACATCAGCAATTTGGCACTCCAAAGGTAGTCAATCAGTCCAGCCAACACAAACAAGGCAATTTCTGGGACCAGTACCTAAACCAGGGCCTAAAAAGGGGCCACTCTTTCGAGAGGGTTCTAGGGAACAGCCCAATTTTGCAGTGCTGTCTGGCGGTTGACATCTTGGCGTTGCCAGGTTGTGTTAAAAGTCACAAGTTGTTTGAGAGGGCGCAACGCGACACAGAGTAACGGAGGGCCGAGGACACTGCGGTTGAGTGTTTGGGAGCGCCAGGGAGGCTGACCGCGCCGCTGGTTTCCACCTGAGCGACATCAATTCACCCAGGTGAACCAAATGTGATAAAACCCATCCACTTATTATAAGCCACAGAATATTAGATATCCCCCCTGGATATATTTTAAGTGTTTGGCCCATCTCTTCTCCAAGCCACACCATCTTCCTAGGTTTCCCACCCCGATAGCCCCACTCACCTGTTGGCCCTATCTTAAAACCTAGCAGTGGGCTTAGGCCTCCTTATTCTCCCTAACACATATCGTGTTACTATTGTTTTATCTCATTTCAAGTGTTTTGTTTCACTTTGATCTTTTCTGTCCTTTGTTCTGTTGTGATTTGTTTCTTTCATTTCACGTAGCGACAGTAACCTATGAGAGCCACCAAGGAAGCTAAATAGTAGAGTGACAACCAGCAGCCGGTGTCATCACGTGACCCGCTAGGCTACTGCCTGTCAAATCTCCATTTCAGGTCCTTCGTTGACCCAAGTTAATTGGCTCCGCGAACTGTCTGACTGTTTGCATCAGTTAGCCCCAAAATTTTCATAAACGGCATAGCCCGTATGAGTATAGCTCGTTAACTGTAGAACAAACTTGCATTGGTCTCTTTGTGTGTATGCTGTGTTTCTCTCGCCTACAGTGAGCCAGGATGTTCCGTTCATCCAGTCCAGCAGTCCACGGGGGCAACCTCTCGACATGGTTGAAAGCAATGACGACCCCCTTCCTGCCCAAGGATGCCAGTAACCTGCAGCACCTAAACCAAGAGCAACTGGACACCGAGCTAGACGAACGGATGGCACACGATCCAACCCAAAGCTACAACTACAAAGAACTCGCCAGGATCCTCGGAAGCCTAGTTCACATTCTCATCACCCAGGCACGGCTCAGCGAATGGAGCAACATCGACCTGGAACAGCAAGCAGCAACGCTTAAGCTTCAAGCGGAGGAGGCCTGGAAGGACCAGGCCCGAACCCAGAGTCGCCTTGATCAGCTCCTCCTCGAGACCCAGAACCAGCGCGAGAAAGAGGACGCCACAGATCCAGAGATACAGAAAGAAGTAGAAAGACTTCAAAATGCCCTGCAAGATCTTCGCCTCGACACAGACCAAAGAGAACAGTTGGAAAGAGAAGCCCGAAAGGAACTCAACGAAAAACTCCAGCAATGTGACGCTCTCCTAGAGAGAGCAAAGACTGAACTGAAAGAAAGAGACGCTAAAGCCAGGGCCTGCGAAAAACCCTTGCAAGCGGCCCGAGCTAAAATCGACGAGCTTACTCTGCAGAGAGACGAGCTCCAAGATGAACTTGACACTGTTCACGCAGAACTGAAACATTCTTACAGATTACAGAGTGGCTGGAACGGAGAAACACACACCATAGAGTTTCTCCCGGCCCGCCACTCCAACCCTTTCAGCCAAGAACCCAGAGTCAAGTCAAGTCAAGTCACCTTTATTTATATAGCGCTTTAAACAAAAAAGATTGCGTCAAAGCAACTGAACAACATTAATTTAGGAAAACAGTGTGTCAATAATGCAAAATGACAGTTAAAGGCAGTTCATCATTGAATTCAGTGATGTCATCATGCAGCTCAGTTCAGTTTAAATAGTATCTGTGCAATAATTTGCAATCAAGTCAACGATATCGCTGTAAATGAAGTGTCCCCAACTAAGCAAGCCAGAGGCGACAGCAGCAAGGAACCAAAACTCCATCGGTGACAGAATGGAGAAAAAACCTTGGGAGAAACCAGGCTCAGTCGGGGGGCCAGTTCTCCTCTGACCAGATGAAACCAGCAGTTCAATTCCAGGCTGCAGCAAAGTCAGATTGTGCAGAAGAATCATCTGTTTCCTATGGTCTTGTCCAGAGCTGAAAAGGGGGGTGTAAGCCCACAGCTCAAGACATCACCAGCCAGCTTCCAAGAACACCTGTCAGCAACGGAGGGGGAAGAGCCCTTCCAGAGAACGCAGGCCACTGAACCCTGCACGGCTCCCCGAGAACTTGACAAGCTAGCCAGAAACATCCCTACGTTCAATCCAGATCCTGCAGGAGGTCATGACGTTCACGCTTATTTACAAGACATTGACTTTCACTTACAAACTGTCGCCAACGTGACAGCTTTGGACAAATTGTACCTGTTAAGAATCACGTCCAGCCGTGATGTGCATAGGACTCTGGATCGTCAACCAGAGACTGTCAAAGCAGACTACCAGCAACTGCGAAAAGCTTTGATTCTTGAATTCTCTGATCCAGACTCAGACCATGGGCTCCTTAACGCTATGGACCTCAAACAGGGCCGACTTGAAAACCCACAGACTTTCTACAGTCAACTACGGAAAGCCTACTTCGGAGCACGCAACGAACCAGGTATGGAACAGGATGTCAACTTTAAAACTCTGTTCCTCCAAAACCTACATGCCAGTTGGAGTTTTCATCTCAGAGTCTCAGCGTGTCCGCATAGCATGTCTACACAAGAGTTACGGGACTTAGCCTACAAAGCTTACACCAAGCAAAAGACTATTTCTGAAAAGACTGTGAAAAACCCCCACAATCTACTCTGTCTCTGAGCACTGCTCGGAGTTGACCCTAGAGGGTGCCCCACAACACCACAGTCACAGACCTTTTTACAGAGAGTCAAGACCGTTCCAAGCCAGCAGAGGGCCACACAATCGTGGTGGTGCTCGTCCAAAGCACCAGAGCGAGCGCTATGAAAGATTCTGGGACCGGCGACCCAAAAAGAGCCGATCCCCACCATCCAGGACACAAAGCCCCGACAGCCGGCAGTGGAACCACTCTCGACACGACACTGGTAAGCTCAATCCTGAGCCCACATCAGAAAAACACAGGGCAGCCACGTCTGAGACCGCAGAGATCCAGAGGGTGCTGAAAGAGCTTCTTTACATGAAAACTCGCAAGGAAGACAAGAAAGACAAACCAGACATCTTATGTCTAAGCATAAGAACTGAAACCAACACCCTGTCTAACTGCCATCTGACTGAGCCAAGCACCCCCGAACACTGCTCGTCATCCACAGACCACAGAGCTAACTGTCACATCACAAGGTGACAGCATCACCCAAGCTCCACAGCTGACAGATGCACACCCTGAACGAGACAGCACAGTTCCTCACACCAGGTACCACAATCCCAAGGTACCAGAAAATGCTGTTTTGGCTACCTGCCTCCGCAGCGAGCTACACGAGACCGGTCTTAACCACCCATCGATCGTCACACCTGCCCCGATGCCAACATTCCTGGGCAACCTCATCGAAAAGGGGGTGGGCCGAAAACTCCACCTGAACATCACATTAGGAAAAGGAGTGAGCATGGAAGCCCTGATCGACACAGGATCAGACCTTACGGTGATCTCATCTCAACTTTTCAAAAGACTCCAATTTGAAGCTAAGAGACAAGATCGAACTCTTACACCTCAAACTTGTGAACTGAATGTACAGTCATACAGCCAGAATGACATCCGGTTTGACCAGGTAGCTTCCATTCACCTGACGATTGGTCCTATGAGTCTAATCCATCCCGTGTACATTTCACCAATGGACACTTACCCACTCCTCATCGGAAAAGACCTGCTAGATCACTTTGAACCTTTACTGGACTTCAAACAGCTAAAAGTCTGGGCTCAAGTGCGAGAAACTCTTCCCCTCCAGCCACACAGGTCGCCGGTGACAGACTGCCAGGTCACAGAGGTCACGGGAACTCCCACAGAGCCAGACTGCCAGGTCACAGAGCTCACGGGAACCCCAGCAGCCAGCCATGGGTACACAGCCTTAACAACAAACCAAGGCTCAAGTTCGCTCCTCTGCACCTTAGTCAACGAACAGGGAACGGTGGTACCAGCTTACACCATAGGGGTCGCTGTTCGGCTCAACATGCGATGTTGTCAAACCTTAAACCACACGCTGGGTTTCTTCCAATCCTCACCTGAATGTGTGAAACTCGGACTCACACTTGAAGCCACACCCCTCACTGAAGTGTCATCTCGTGTAGTTTACATCCTGTTCAACAACTGCACGGCAACTGACATCAACATTCCCAAGGCCTACCGGCTGGGATGGCTAGTGAGCCATGACTTTCATGACTTTGAACTCGTACTACCTGTCATTGGGCCCATTCCACCTGCACTGATACCCGAAGGGAGTACAGACAACACATTGTTCACTGCACCCTTCAAATTCATCGCCATCACATCTGTCATGTCGGTGACCAAAGACCAGGTGTGCAGAACGAAGCTGACCGAGGACCAACACCTCGCAGTATACACAGTCTCCCACCAGAGCGTCGGTGAGACTGATGAACCTGCTACACCTCTCAATACCAAACCGACTGATGACACACCGACGGAGGAGCCTTACCCAGGTTTTGAATCTCAAGTGCAGCAAATTCTACAAGACGCTTATGCACTTCAGAGCGATACAGTTCGTCAAGGACTCAGACAAGTTCTTTATGAGTTCAAAGAATCCTGTGCCAAAGACTCTTTAGACTGTGGTCTTACCAACCTCCACATGGTGCGCATCCCTACGCACCCTGATGCTCCTCCCACTTTTGTCAAACAATACAAGATTCCCATCGCCTCACACAAACCAGTGCAGGAGATCATCGAATCTATGCTTGAGAAAGGTGTCATCCGTCCATGCAACAGCACCTACTCAGCCCCCATCTGGCCCGTCCTCAAACATAACGGCGAATGGCGACCCACCATTGACTACAGGAAACTGAATCAACAAGTGCTGCTGTCACAATGGCCCATGACCCAGCTAGAACAAGAAATACCCCGAATCAGAGGAGCCACAATCTTCTCTACACTTGATGTGGCATCTGGATTCTGGACCATTCCGGTGCACCCGGAAAACCAACACAAGCTGGCATTCACATTTGGCAACCGACAGTTCACCTTCAACAGGTGCCCGTTGGGCTACGCCAACTCACCAGCTGAATTCAACATCTTTCTGAACAAAGCCTGTACAGACTCTAACTATGCCAGACTCAGTTTCGTGTGCCATCTTCCGAGCTGGAAACAGAATGGTTTCAAAACTGCAAACAACAAGCCAGTCAAACACCAACACTTGTTCCAGGAATGTGATAACATCACAAAAACACACAATGTGACTGTGTACTGGAAGAAGATAAAAGGACACTCGAAGCTACCAGGTCTAGACAAGAATGACTAAATGATCAAACTGACACCCTCGCCAAAAAACTGGCGCAGTAAACAACAGGCTGTGGTCACTCCCAACCCACCCACCCACTTTCAAGGTTAAAGTGATTACACACAGCATAAGAACTTTACAAAACTAGACTGCCTACCTCAGAGCCGCTTACGCTGGCTCCGCTGTTTACAAATACCAACATAGCGGACAAGCGGGTTTCTGACACCTCCATAAAGACTTTGCTTAACCACCTCTCAAACCCCTCCATCCACCCTTGCACGCTGTCTACACTCACTGACAACCAGCATGATACAAAGCAGAGGGAGGTTAGCTCCTCCAATGACAGCCTAACCACGGGTAGAATCCCACCGTACATGATACCCTTAAGCCTTGTGCTAACTGTGCTGGCTTCCACCATCACCACACCAGCTGACCCGCTACAAATACACCTGGCCTACTCTCTGGGTAGCGCCATCCTACTTCACGCCAATCCCGAGCAGAGGGAAGTGGATGTGCTCCTGAACCAACCCATCAGTGAGTCAAGCCAAGTCTACAGACTTAAAGACATTGTCAATGTCAGGTTTTGGAAAAGCAACACCCACACAAGACACACATTCCAGATGTGGTGGCCTACCACGACAGCGACACACAGCTGTACCTGGCCCCAAACCTGCACATGTGTAGTTTGACCAAAGACATTCATTATCTCTGCCTTAGCAAACCCTTCCTCAGAAACAATGCTGAAGGAATCTGCTGGTTGCAACCCCTGGTCAGCGACACACACTGCCCTGCCGAATCCAAGCCTCGTACACAAGTCACAGAGACGCAAGCAGAGATTGTAGGTGACAGATGGCTCGTCAACACTCCCGTGCGTACAGCTACTCTCACTTACGACCAGCATGACACAACCAGCTGTGTCAACGTGCCCAACCCGAATAGGGGGATTCAAGTACCGAAAGGTGCCACCCTCCACCTTGACGACCTGGCCTTATACCATCTTCCAAGTGAAGAGAACCAGACAGCACTGGAACTCCCATCCTTCAAGAATTACAAATTCACCTTAGATCCAGAACTGGAACTCTGGATTGAGGAAAGGGAGTCCCGACATATTGACATTGCTCCCGTCGACACAGCCCTCCAAGCACTGTCTCGACGGCCCGTTCTGAACCCGTCATCTGCGGTCCAAGCCTGGACCGCTGCCAACATTGCGCTGTGCATCTCTACAGGTAATCAGCCACACCCCGACACTAGGTTTGGCCTCCATTCTGTACAGAAGACTCAACAAGATGCGATACAGCCAAGCTCACGAAAGCCGTGTCCGAAGGTCTCAGACGGAATCCCCGGAAAGGGGGTGCCAAGTCCGAGACCACGCCGAACCTCATCAAGCTGAATCCTCAGCTCCAGGAACCACCTGCCATTATGATCCACCTGCTACACAACCATCATGATTCACATGTCATCTGCCCATCGTGATAACAGCCCACCCATTAATTCCACACAAATAAATCAACCAACGCAAATTGTGACTGTAGCGTATGAGCAGTTCATTCATTCATTGGTTCTGAATTAATGAATCATGGCTCGTTGAATCTAAAACAATGCACATTCCTTGGCTAAAACCCAAAGCTTTTAGCCCCTGAACTCATGCAGGTAAATCAAACTCTCTGCAAGCTGAATGTCCGGCCTGGTGCCAGCATGGCTGGGTTTAAATCCTGACCAGGTCGTAAAAACTTTATTACCCAACTGGGAGAAACAGAAAAAGCCCAGCTCACTAGGAATTCTTGTAAGGAACAAGGAAAGTAAATGTATTCTAAATGTATTGACTGTATTTCCTTTTTGTGCTTAGATGTCTTCCATATCAAATTGGAGTATCTGCAATTTTATCGTGTGTTAATCAAACTTTAAATGTGTGTAATTCTGCATATGAATGTAACTTTATATTTCTCCTACCTTTACCTGTCATTCTTGGTATCTGTTTAACCGTCTTGCTTTGACCGAACCACTCATACATAGGAAATTATAGTAAAATGTATTATTCTGGAATTACCATCTTGCTGGAATATAACTGCTGAATTCTGACAGCACCATAACTCACTCGAGTGGGTGTCTCCCCAGAGACAAAGGAACTTTTTCCCGCTTCAGATCGTGGACGTTCATTGGTTGTTCGCGCAAACAGAGGCGTGAACCCAGTCGCTCCATAAGAGACTGACACAGAGACGTTCTCGTGGCACCTTTGTTTCGTCGCACTTCGTCCGCACTTCGTCTGAGAGAACGTCTGTCGCGATGGCTCCTTAGGGAGCTTTCATCTCCGTTTTTCTTTTGTTTTCTTTACTAAGTTTTATTCTCATATTCGCCTCTCCCTACACGAGGGAGACGAACTCTGAATCATTTCTTTGGTAACTCCACGTTCGTTGAACCTTTGAAACTTCGCGCGAGTCTGCTCGCCCCGGAAGACACGAGAGAACACGCTCAGCTCCAAAACAGCTCCCGACATACGCACGCTCATCTTTAGCAGGCACAAAGAGACCCACATGCAAGTATTATTTCCTATAGAGATTTAAACGCTGCTTAAGGTTGTCTATTCCCTTTTTCAAGGTGATCTGATTCCTTGTTGTCTTTCAAAAGGTTACTATATGTGATTTTGCCATACTGGGAGATCATTCTATGATCTAGCCTATTTCTCTCTCACCTTCTCTCGCTCACCCTTTCACTCTCTCCCTCTCTTATGTGTTATCCGTTTTTTGTATTGTATTTGTTTTTACTGTTTGTATTGTTATACGCATATTTACTCTGTGTGAATCATAGTTTGATGTATTATTAGTTCAATTATTAAAATCCAATATATATTCATGATTGCTTCTGTCTAAAATGCTCATATCACAAGTCAATGAAATGTTTGATCTTAGCTACAAAGCTTATTTGTTACTTTTCAGTAACCTAAATTTTATAAGGACAGGAGAATGGTTTCATGGCCAGAAACTATTTTTCCTGGAATTATAAGAAGTGATAACTTTATTGAAAGTTGATAAGTTAATCTTACGACCGTTTGCTGGACAAAACACTGTTCGATTTGCATTAATTCCCAGTAAAAGATATCACGTTAAGTGATATGAAGAATGGAATATTGACATATTAATGAGTAAATTACAGTGCCTTGTAATGAGTTATTGATATATACAATTGGCCTATTTTCATCTTCAATAATTTTAATGTAACTGTCATATGAGATATATATATTAATCATATTCCTGATTAATTATTAAAATTCCCTATATATCGTTTGAGCTAACGTTAATGTACTACCCAGTGCGGTTACAGTTGTTCATAGCTTTAAATGAAATAAATTTTTCTTTCTTAAATATCCTTCCTGCTTCTTTAAAGAAACACAATCATGAAACCATGATTTGTATTTTTTCTAAGTAGCTTTTAAAAAATAAAAAAGGAGATTTTATTAAGAAATATTTTAGATTTTATTTATAAATACCCCATTAAAGTTAACGACATATAGCATTATCATTAAGAAAATGACAGCAACTTACATTGTTACAAAGATATGTTGTGATCTTTACACAGGTACCAAGTGTGTGTGTGTGTGTGTGTGTGTGTGTGTGTGTGTGTGTGTGTGTCAGATGACCTCTCTGTCCTTTTACCTCGGGACACCAGCTAAGGAGTATCACCTTAACAATATCAAATGATCCAAATGCAATAAGAAAATTATGTGCATTGGAGGAAGGGAATCAGATGGTTTATCTAAAGGGTTTTGAGATTTGGCTTGTGATTACCAACACAAGAAAGACACAGTTGTATCACAAAAAAAAGAAGAAAAAAAAGAGAAAGAAATTAAAAACTAAACATGCAATGAAAAAAATAAACATGCCATGGTTAAAAAAGTACTAAACAATGTTAATGACAGATGTAAATGACAAACACTACTAAGGAATAGCAATTATATTTTAGGGGTGTGAAAAGTTGAAAAATGTGAAAAGTTTATTCTCCTTTGTTCTAGCCATTGTTACTGCATGGCCAGCAAAATTGCACGTTGCATCTGCAGGTCAAAGGAATTTATGGTCATCTTAGCCTAGGTCTTAGAATGAAAGTAAAAGGAGCATTTTGGTAAAAAGATTAATCTTTTGGACCAATTAAAATGCCCTCTCCTGGGTGCAGGGATCGCCTTTTTTGGCCAAGCAAGATGTCTGGTAGTTGTCTTAGCCTCCTTATCTGATATCACTGGACGTTTGTTTGTGTTAGTCCATTGGCATCCAATCAAATTGTAGCAAACCATCCTCCACTATAGAAGTTAAAGAGGGCCCATTTCATAAAGTGGGCCCCCTGGAAACTCATCTTGTCTGCTGGTGCACTACATGCATATGTTCACATTTCAGCAAAGCATGCCGATTTGCATCTAAAAACTTGACATGTTGGCCAAAAGTGCCATTCAGCTGATTAATCACATTATCAAGGCTTGCTTAAAAGCTGTGAAAATGTAAGTCTTTCCATTAACAAATCTTTTTGCTGTGGTATGTAGGCTATACTGAGTTTGTTTTAGTGCAACTATAAAAAGCAATGCACTTAGCTTCTTATCAAATGGAAAATGGAAAAAACATGTTTTTCAATAACATGAAAAATTCAGAACCATGGACAGTGACAGTTCTGCAAGACTGTAAATATTGATCAGTGAATGTGGATTATGATATTGAGTGAGTTTAATGTTAGATGAATACTGAAAACAGCATAAACATAAAACATAATAATATATTTATTATTTATAATAAACAATGTTGCATACCTCATTATAAGGATCACAGCTCTATATCACACAAAATTACAAAAACAGAGATGAAAAGACAAGAAACCCTGCACTGTAGTTTGTTTTGTAAACTATTTATAAGGATTTGCAACTTGTTTAGAGCAGTCGGTCACTCCTTTCAAAAACTATTGAAGTGGATAATGTGTGATTGAGAAAAACATAAAAGGCAAATATATGTACACCGAAGAGTATGCTCTATAAGGTCAAATAAACAAAACTCCAATTTGAGTTTTGTTTCCAACTCGTTCTGGAGCACTATGACCCTTTTTTCTAAAGCTATTAAAGAGGACATGTTTCAATGGAGAAACCCATACAAAATGTCATTAAGAGGTATGAAGCATATAAAGCAAAAACTTGTACAATAAAGAATTGTAGCTTGGTCTTTGAGACTAAATAAAGAATTTACAATCTTCATTGGATGACTTGATCTGTTTTTTCTAGACCTATTGAACTGTGTAAGGTGTCAATGAAAAAAACAATGCAACACACTGGGAGCATAAAGCAATAACTCGCACAATAAAGAGTTGTAGTATGTTCTTTCAACTGAGCTAAACATTTAAAAATTTTGCTGTAGTAAATGTTGCTGAAGTGTAGCGTGTTATTTAATGTAAAATGAATATTATACAATGTGTACTGGGTAAGTCAGTGTCTTCCTTCAAAAGATATTGAACTGGAAGGTGTCTCCATGAATAAACCCAAAGAAAATGATGGCAGAAATTGAACATCTAGAATAAATAATAGCACATTAAAGACTTGTAGTATGTTCTTTATGGTCAAATAAATATTTAGCAACTTGCACTGTTGCACTGGGTCCTTCCTTTCAAAAGCTACTGAACTGGATGATGCGTCATTGAAGAACCCCATAAAACACAGTGATAGTACAAATTTAATATATTTATAAACCATCTTGAAGAATGTTTCCACTTGTTTTTGAAAGTGTTCACTCAAAATAAACATCCTGTTTGCTGTCATGCTTTCTGAGTACTTGTCTATAATCTGACAGAATTAGTACCATGGACAGTGATATTTTTGCAGGACTGTAAACATCAATGAACGCAGATAAATTGTGATATTGTGAGAGTTTAATATTAAATGAAGATGTCATACAACAGGGACACATCAAAGTTTAGCCATTCTTTTCATTGAACACCTGTAGAACACTGTTAAGTCTTTATCACACTTAAAACCAGAGAAACAGAGGTGAATAAAAGAGCAAGACATGCGCTGCAGTATGTTCTGTAGGGTCCAGACAAGATGTTCTAACTTGCTTTGGAGCAGTCGACCCATGCTTTCAAAACCTACTGAAATATATTATATATCATTGTTAAAACCAACACACCAACACAGTTCTTGTTAATTTTGAAGTAAATAGATAAATAAAACAGTTGTAAAATGAAGCCTTTAATTATGTTCAGGAGATTTTCCACTTGTCTGGATTGTTACCAAATTACAATTCATGTACGATCATTCTTTTTTCATTTCCTAAACATTATTTCAAACACAATTATTATGATCCAATTTTTATTGTTGCTAAAGAAAAATCTATAGCATTAGAAGACATAATGTGAGTGATATTTGCTGGTACATTTGTTGCTGGCTAAAATGTAGCTGTCTGTTTGCACACAATGAAAAAAAATAAAACTTTTTAGACGGTCCCTACTTGTTTGCCACACTACGTTGGGCATTCAGTGGATGTTCGCCAGTAAGTATGCCATTAAAACAATACTTGGCCATTTTGATCGATTGTGAAAAAATGTAGTAGGTTGAGAATCATGTCGCTCAATAGAATTAGCAAAAAAAAAAAAAATTACTTTATTGCACATTAAATTAGAAAATTACTGAACGCGGAAGTCCGAATGTGTGAATATAAAACCAACTTTACCGCAGTAAAGGACTTGTTGCCTCCGCGAAGTGCATTCAAATCGTTTAATTATTGATTATCCCGCTTATGCCATGATCATTTGCCAGCATTCACATATTAAAGATGTTAATATTTGCGCTGCAATATTTGAGCGGAACGATAAAAATGACGGTTATTTTCGTCAGTTACAACTTGTTAGATGTAGCATTCTACTCGCTTTAAATAAGACAGAGCAGACAAATATATTAAGTAGGCCTAGTGCAGTGAGATTAAATATCTAGAAATGAGAGAAAAATTAAAGTTGCCTATACACTACCAGTCAAAAGTTTTTGAACAGTAAGCTAGTTAAGTCTCTTCTGTTCACCAAGCCTGCATTTATTTGATCCAAAGTACAGCAAAACAGTAACATTTTGAAATATTTTTACTAGGCTATTTAAAATAGCTAACTGTTTTCTATTTGAATATAATTTAAAATGTAATTTATTGTGATTTCAAAACTATATTTTTAACATCATTACTCCAGTCACACGATCCTTCAGAAATCATTCTGTTATTCTGATTTGCAACGGAAAAAGCATTTTTTATTATTATTATCATCATGTTGAAAACTTTTTTCAGGTTTCTTAGATGAATAGAAAGTTCAGAAGAACAGCATTTATCTGAAATAAAAATCTTTTGTAACATTATAAATGTCTTTATCGTCACGTTTGATCAATTTAAAGCATCCTTGCTAAATAAAAGTATTGATTTCTATAATTTATTTTCAAAAAATAAAAATATAAATAAAAGTTATTTCACATAAATGCTGATCTCTGGATCTTTCTATTCATCAATCCTGAAAAAAAATTACTCAACTGTTTTAAATATTGATGATGATAATAATTAAAAAAAGGTTTCTTGAGCAGCAAATCAGCATATTAGAATGATTTCTGAAGATCATGTGACACTGAAGACTGGAGTAATGATGCTGAAAATACAGTTTTGTCTTCACAGGAATAAATAACATTTTAAAATATATTCAAATAGAAAGCAGTTATTTTAAATAGTAAAAATATTTGACAACATTACTGCTTTTGGTGTGTTGGGATCAAATAAATGCCAGCTTGATAAGCAGAAGGGACTTCTTTATAAAACATTAAAAATCTTACTGTTCAAAAACTGTTGACTGGTAGGCTATATAGATTACAGAAATGTTATAATGTAATGCTCTATATTATTTTGTAATGTTATATATATATATATATATATATATATTATATATATATATATATATATATATATATATATATATATATATATAGGCCTATACTGTCTCATTATAACAAAGTGTTGATGCAATGTAAATAAGAGATTCGTTGTGCAGTGTAGAGAACTTTAATGATAATAATGTATCTTTGTGAGATCGCGATGAACTAAGATGACTGACAGCTTTTTTAACGTTAGTGATTATGAACGAAGCACTCTTTGCACCATAGCAACTTATATATATATATATATATATACACACATACACACACACACACACACACAGTTAGAGTTTATGACGTTGTGTTTTGTGATGTAACGGTTAATACACGCTCTGATACACATTAGTTCATTGCGATCTCACAAAGTTACATTATAATCAATGAATCTGTTATTTACATCGCGTCTACACTTTGTTATGAGATGATTCCTGCTGAACAACGCTTGAACATAAACTCCAGCAATTTGAGCGGTGAGTGGATTCTAACTTGAACACCACCGATTGGCTGTTGGGTTTAAAAAAATCAGTAGATATATGTGATTTGCTACATTGTTCAACGCTGCAAAAACACATTGAAATAGAAACCGATCTCCAGAATGGCAAACCTTAACGCACTGATAGTTTGCCAAATCTGCAATGAAATCATTTTAGGGGGGCTCAGCCCCCAGTGAGGGCATAATAATAAAAAAAATAATAATACATAATTTTTTTTTTTTGAATATTAGGGTAGAGCTACTATTTGAGTACTGAATAAGACAAATACAAATCTTCCTGATCTCACACACACCTGTTTTACTGTACAAACACAAAATTTAACTGTTTCCTACAAACCTCTTTCTATGCTCAAGTACAAACAGACAAAATTAACCAGAAAACAACACATAACTTACATTATCCATATTAGCAATATAAACAACAGCTATGAGGCTGGACAATGGATTAAACTATGTTGGTGCTGATTCACTTTCAAAACGTTAAAAACAAGCAAAATTATCAGTGTCTTTAAACATTTCTGTGCATGACTGTAAGGTAGTTAATGCCACATGCACTGTTATATGTTTTATATTTAAAGTTACATTTTCAAATGAAAATAGCAACATGATCGTTTTATAAAGTAGTCTATATGTGTTGTAGAATTGTCCTTGTTCAAAATAAGCTACTAAGAGAGGTTTTGAAGCCAGTAGACTTTATTGATCACAACAAAGCCAAGTTGCATTTGCCAAAGACAACTCCAGAATGTATTTTCTACACAGATATATATATATACAGGTGCTGGTCATATAATTAGAATATCATCAAAAAGTTGATTTATTTCACTAATTCCATTCAAAAAGTGAAACTTGTACATTATATTCATTCATTACACACAGACTGATATATTTCAAATGTTTATTTTTTAATTTTGATGATTATAACTGACAATTAAGGAAAATCCCAAATTCAGTATCTCAGAAAATTAGAATATTACTTAAGACCAATACAAAGAAAGGATTTTTAGAAATCTTGGCCAACTGAAAAGTATGAACATGAAAAGTATGAACTCAATACTTAGTTGGGGCCCTGTTTTGCCTGAATTACTGCAGCAATGCGGCGTGGCATGGAGTCGATCAGTCTGTGGCACTGCTCAGGTGTTATGAGAGCCCAGGTTGCTCTGATAGTGGCCTTCAGCTCTTCTGCATTCTTGGGTCTGGCATATCGCATATTCCTCTTCACAATACCCCATAGATTTTCTATGGGGTTAAGGTCAGGCGAGTTTGCTGGCCAATTAAGAACAGGGATACCATGGTCCTTAAACCAGGTACTGGTAGCTTTGGCACTGTGTGCAGGTGCCAAGTCCTGTTGGAAAATGAAATCTGCATCTCCATAAAGTTGGTCAGCAGCAGGAAGCATGAAGTGCTCTAAAACTTCCTGGTATACGGCTGCGTTGACCTTGGACCTCAGAAAACACAGTGAACCACCACCAGCAGATGACATGGCACCCCAAACCATCACTGACTGTCGAAACTTTACACTGGACCTCAAGAAACATGGATGGTGTGCCTCTCCTCTCTTACTCCAGACTCTGGGACCCTGATATCCAAAGAAAATGCAAAATTTACTTTCATCAGAGAACATAACTTTGGACTACTCAGCAGCAGTTCAGTCCTTTTTGAAGCGAGACGCTTCTGACGGCTGTCTGTTGTTCAAGAGTGGCTTGACACAAGGAATGCGACAGCTGAAACCCATGTCTTGCATACGTCTGTGCGTAGTGGTTCTTGAAGCACTGACTCCAGCTGCAGTCCACTCTTTGTGAATCTTGAATGGGTTTTGTTTCACAATCCTCTCCAGGGTGCGGTTATCCCTATTGCTTGTACACTTTTTTTCTACCACATCTTTTCCTTCCCTTCGCCTCTCTATTAATGTGCTTGGACACAGAGCTCTGTGAACACCCAGCCTCTTTTGCAATGACCTATTGTGTCTTGCCCTCCTTGTGTAAGGTGTCAATAGTCGTCTTTTGGACAACTGTCAATTCAGCATTCCCCAATGATTGTGTAGCCTACAGAACTAGACTGAGAGACCATTTAAAGGCCTTTGCAGGTGTTTTGAGTTAATTAGCTGATTAGAGTGTGGCACCAGGTGTCTTCAATATTGAACCTTTTCACAATATTCTAATTTTCTCAGATACTGAATTTGGGATTTTCCTTAGTTGTCAGTTATAATCATCAAAATTAAAAGAAATAAACATTTGAAATATCAGTCTGTGTGTAATGAATGAATATAATATATAAATCTCACTTTTTGAATGGAATTAGTGAAATAAATCAACTTTTTGATGATATTCTAATTATATGACCAGCACCTGTGTATGACTGGAGCTGGTTACAGAATTCCATATATGCATTGTTGTATTTTTAGACAGGTGTTTTTTTTTTAGAATGATCAATAGCTGTCATGAATGTATTTCTGGGTCTTGAACAGATTCTTTCCATATATGCAGGGTCTTCAAATAGTTCACTCTGTTCTCTCACTGCTACCTTTAACACACAAAGTCTCTTAAATAATAATAGTAGAATAATGCATAATTATATGTATTATATTGAATTAAGATCTTTAAATAATAATAGTAGAATAATGTCTTATCTATAGGCATAATTATATGTATTATATTGAATTAAGATGACTGAAAATCTTCTACATTATCCCCCCTCTGAGGCTGATTAAGCCTCACTCTCCTAACTTTCCCAGAGCGTTACTTCATAAGTTAGGTTTCTCAGCTTTAGTACCATAGTGACTAAATGAAGTCATACAGATTCATTACCAATGACCCAAATATGCAATCACGCTCCGGAGGGTATCAGAAACAAACATCTCCCCTCACAGTTTTTAATTGGTTTTGTTGCAGAAGGGAGTAAAAGATTCTGATTCCCTAACCTCTTAAAAATATTGGGGGCATGATCAATGTTCGCTCTATTTTTTTTTTCTTGCCGAGCAAAACTTTTCTTTATTGGGCGGACATTTCAGCCACCTGAGCAAAAACATTCTTTATACCAGACCTACACAGCGCGCACACAAAAAAGTGTGTAACTTTTAACTTTAATGTGCTATTTGTATTTAATTTGACCCGTGACTAAATGATGTACATTTTAGGTTACCTGACAACTTTTCTTTTTTTTTTTAACAGTATAATACACTTTCATTCAAATGTTTGGGATCAATAATGTTTATTAAAGAAGTTTCTTATGCTCATCAAGGCTGTATCCATTTGATAAAAATACTGAATATTATTTCACAGAATAATATTGTGAAATATTATTGCAATTTAAAATAAAAGTTTTCTATTTTAATATACTTTAAAATATAATTTATTCCTATGAAGCAAAGCAATTTTCAACATCATTACTCCAGTCTTCAGTTTCACATGATCCTTCACAAACCATTATAATATTAAAATATACAATCAAAAATAAAAACATCTTTACACCTTAAAATTATTCAAAATAACATTAATATTTTAAAAGTACACTACTATAAAAAAAAAGTTAAAAAGAACAGTGTTTATTCAAAATAGAAATTTTGTACAATATGCACTACAATTCAAAAGTTTGTGGTCAGTAATTATTATTATTTTTTTAAAGAAATTATTACTTTTAATGGATAAAAAGTGATAGTAAGCATATTTTTAGAAAAGATTTATATTTTTAATAAATGCTGTTTTTTTTTTTTTTTTTTTTTTTTTTTTTATTAATCAAAGAATCGAAGAAAAAAGTATCACAGGTTCCAAAAAAATATTAAGCAGCACAACAGTTTCAACACTGATAATAAATCAGCATATTAGAATGATTTCTGAAGATAATGTGAAAACTAAAACAATAATGCAAAAATGCTGAAAGTTCAGCTTTGCTTCGCGGGAATAAAATATATTTTAAAGTATATTAAAATAGTAAACCAATATTAGAAATTGCAATAATGTTTCACAAAATTACTGTTTTTTCTGTATTTTCGATCAAATAGGCCTAAATACATCCTTGATTAGCATAAGAGACTCAACAACAATTAAGGTCATTTATTAGGTTTATAATATAGGCCTAGCATAATAAAACTAAAGCATTTAAACTGAGAACTGAGAAGTTAAAAAAAAAAAAAAAAACTTAAAAAAAAACTTGAACGTGAATTCTTCTATAGCTATGTAAACATCCCTATTATGAAGTGACGTTACAGTTTGCACAATACACCTGTGTGTGACTTTAAATGTCTCTTGAGTTTTGGTACCGTTCTGTGCCCATCATCCGCTGTTTCCAGCACTTAATCAAGCCACTCTTCTTTAATAGTTGCAGCCGAAAGAGCTCAAATCGAGAGCCAACGCAAACGCAGTGACATGTGAAATAAAACGTCATCATGTATTAAAATATTCGGTTTCTACAGCGACTCATTTAGCTAACTGCCGCGCACATCATTCTCTTTCTATGAAACCTGTAAACCGCATTCACCGGTTCTAACTCTATAGCGATTTACCCGAGCATTGCAATTCATTCGCTTTCGCCAAATCAGAACAAGCATGCATAAGATGTCTTCAACCCAGACACTTTGCGCATTGTAGAGGGTCACTCTTGGGGAGAGGTCAGGCTTCGTCCTCACTTAAGGCAGTGGTTCCCAAAGTGGGGGTCGCGGGACCCCGGCGCAGGGGTCGCGAGATGATTTCTAAAAAAAAAAATATATAGGCCCTATATATTTTTGTTGCAATTAATTTAAACCTTTCGCACGTACGATCACACCGGTGTGATCAGTCTAGCTGGTCCCTGGAGTGTACGATCACACCGGTCAGTGCATGACGTGAAATTCAAATGTGCTCTCGCGCGTTGGCTGGCGCTGAGCAGGCTGTCATCACAACTTTTCAGTGTTTTCAACCACATAATGTTTATTTTAGGTTTCAGACATATAAGTACTAAAAAAAACAATACATTTAGAGTTTGTAAAATACACACTGATGTCAAAGGAAGAGGCAATAATAATCCTTTCCATTATAACTAGATACGTTTTATTCATATCAGATACACATTGTGTAAGTAACTTTAAAGTGTACTCTATTATTCCACCTATTTTAAACACAACACTTTTATGTATTTCGGGAGAAGTGGAT
Source organism: Cyprinus carpio (assembly GCF_018340385.1). Lineage (NCBI taxonomy): Eukaryota > Metazoa > Chordata > Actinopteri > Cypriniformes > Cyprinidae > Cyprinus > Cyprinus carpio. The sequence continues at coordinate 381,614 of NW_024879275.1, read as the reverse complement.
GAATTCACGTGTTGTAAATCCAACAGATCCGATTCTCTTAACTGCGTCTGCGGCACAAACTAAGATGGCGGCGCCCATCGCGCATACAGCTCAACTAACGTGATCATTATAAAGGTGTTTACACAACAAAACACTTCCACTTGCATATATTTGACAATCGGAATATCAGCTATTTCATGCCATATCTAACAAATTTGTGAATATTTTGAATAAAAAAGGAACAAATGTCAAAAGCAGATCATCATTCATTCAGCTCTGTTGTTGGCTGCGGTATGTCACGTGACAAGCAATGACGCGTCACCATGGAAACCATAAAGTGACACATCTAAATAACGATCGCCTTGAAAAACTCACGCTGGGGGGGGTCAGCGCAGAATATTTTAAACTTACGTGTGAAAGGGTTAATTCAATACTTGTTAAATGTTGTTTGCAGAAAAGTCTGATACAAATAAAAAAATATAATATATATATATTTTAATTCAATTTGTAATTTTGTCCCAGACATTACGAGATTACGTCAGCGTCAATCACAATCAAGTTACGTACGTACATCACGCGCAGCAACACAACGTGTCCCGCTGTTTGCTAAAGTTAAAGGTGTTTGGAGGCTACAAACAAATAATACTGCTTTAAAATGAAACGGTGGTTAATATCCACAACAGAAAAACCGAGAGGGGGAGAAAAGTCACATGTGCCACAGGTGAGGCCGCTCAGACCTACTCGACTGGTTCCTGATGGCAGAATAATGAACGAGTTCAACCCAACATAGCTGCACAGTTACTCTCCGAGAGAGAACAGGTGGATATCGAGCGGCTCATGCAGAATTGTAACACTGATTTTGCACGTAGAACAAGAATAAAATATAACTTTGTGTGCTTTGAGACTGGGCATAAAATCGATTTGCTGTACATTTCACGCGACGGGAGGGGTTGTTGAGTGGGGTAGGGGAGGTGCAGGGTCGCGGGGCAGCAGCGCATTTATCATGGGGGTCGCGGGCTAAAAAGTTTGGGAACCCCTGACTTAAGGTTCTAGAACTTTCATCCAATTTTTGCAAATTCACAAATTTGTCCAAATTTGTGTTTTCTTTATAATATTCACCTAGGTTGTTTTGCTTATCTTGATATTTTATCATTTCCATTTGTTTAACTGTAGCACATATAACTAATGACCTTAATATAGGCAATACACAAAATAATTATCCTTTTATTAATATGGCAATTCCTAAAAACATTCCTAGTTTAGCAAACCATGCTCCACGTTCTCCAAGTTTCAGATTGAACCAATCCCATGTTTGACTGTTTCTTCCAGCATTTCTAAACTCAGTTCTCAAGTTTTTTAATTTAATCACAACTTCACAAAAATGCTCCTCCAGGTGCAGTTTTATTTGGTATATATGTACAACATTGATCTCCAAACATAACACAAACTCCTTAGGCTGCTGCGTTCTTGTTGTTTCCTTTTTTATGAGTTTGACATTTTATAACTGCTAATTGCTTAGGTAGCATCATCGCAGATATTAACGGAATTATTTGGTCGGCACGTTGGATTGGAGATCCATCACTTTTTTTTTCTTTAAGCTTCTTTGTTCCTATTTTTTGGCCCACATCTGCTCCATGTGTTTTGATCATCCTGTTAGCTATTTTATCATTAATTTCATCTTCACCAGTGATTTGTTAGTCATGGTCTTTCCCTGTTGGCAAAGGAGGTTTCCTCATTCCATAGTTGGTTGTTTTATTTTAAGACAAGAAGCGTGGTAAATATATTTATTTTAAGACCATAACGCTAAATCAATGGGAGCCTTGAGCTTGGCTCAGCGCACTTCTACCTCCACCTAGAGCCTCTGTTATTTGGTTTGCAAAAATCCCAGCTCTTCTGGTCCAATCAGCGCAGGGCTGTGCCACAGTGTTGTTTTGTGTTAAAAATTTAAAAAATATATATAATGAGCGAGTACATCATGAATCCATTTTCCAAACCGTGTTTTTGTCTTATCCTGAATCACTACGGTACACCTATAATAAGTGTTTATATTCAGACTATTTTAGTCTGGTTGGGGTTGGCAACGCTGCAGAGTAGCACAGCACCTGCGTGACTCACCATAGATGTAAACAGAGAGAAGTAGCTCCGGCTACAATGTTCTTCCGCCAGACGCGAGCGCCAGAAGTTACCGACTGCAGCTTTAATGTAAGTTATTTATTCTTTCTTGTGCGAACCGGGACCAAATGATGCACGGACCGGTACCAGTCCGCGGCCCGGGGGTTGGGGACCACTGCCTTAAAGTACATGATTTGTACCATGGGGAACAAAAATTTACCTTTTCGTTTTTAAAACTTGTTGGTACAATATTGTACCTTCATCAAAGGTACAAATCTTGTCCTTTAAGGTACCACCCCAGTGAAAAGCCCATTTGTGCCTTAACTGTGGCAAATATGTTCCTTCAAGAATTATTAAAGGCCATTTTCCTATTGAATAACATGCAGATTCAACAACTGAAACCAAAATATATTTTAATATCAGTAAATGCAAATACATATCAAATACACACAAGTGGTTGAACAGTAAAATATTTTTTAGCGTAAATGCATCTTTCCAGATTACAATAAAGACTTAAATTAACAGAGTACCACTTTAAAAAAAAAAAAAGGGTGCAAACCAGTTCACAATAATTCACTTCCTGAACTAAATGAAAAATCAGTATTAGAAAAGACAGAAGTAAATTGATTGCATTTATATTCCCACTGACTAGTTACAACTGTACCCTGAATATTTTTATCTTACTAAAGATTCTTTGCATGTAACACCTGTCTGATTGTGACAATTGTTCACTTTCTCCCTGAATATCACCAGATGTAAAACCAGAGCAGCATAAAAAAAACATTTAGCAAATATAAAGACATACATTATTCATTCCATACTTTCAAAACAAGCAAAGTGTTAAGACGAAACATGCATACCACAAAGATGCACTGCAAAGATATTTTTTGATGAAAAATGAGAGCTTTCTGTCCCTCCATAAGCAGCCATGCAACTTACATATTCAAGGTCCAGAACAGTATAAGACCTCATTAAAGTAATCCATGTGACTCTAGTGGTTTAACCTCAGTTTTATGAAGTGATGTTGAGTGCTACGTTTGCACAAAACAAAACAAAATATAATTTACAAAAAAAATATCTTCATGAAGACGAACTAAGGTCTTATGAGTGTGAAACAACATGAGGGTGAGTAATTAATCACAATTTTCTTTTTTGGGTGAACTTACCCTTTAAGGAATCCTGGAAACACCTTAAATCAGTTACAGCATGCATTGGGCCAATTTCCTGGAATAACAGAAATGCAGATAAGAAAAGAAGAGTTCATTACAATTAATGGTTTTTCTTGTTTGCCATTGCATAAAATAACAATTCCCACATAAGAGTATTTAAGTATTTTACATGACCATAAGTATTTAAGCATACCCATGGTGAACAGGCTTCTCTCATGCACTCTTGAATGTGCAATATAGAGCTAGGGCTACTGTAAGGTGAAAGGTAAGATGTTCACTACAAAATAAGATGAAAAAGTCACATGGATGTCATTGAATATCGTTGTTTACTCACCCTCATGTCATTTCAAACCCATAAGACTTTAGTTCCTCATCAAAACACAAACTATTCATCTGTGCACGGGTTGGTGACGTTCAATCACGTTGTTCAACAGGTGCAATACACCACCATGGCGCTTCAGAATAAGCATTCATTTACGCGTCAGTTGTAGACACGGTGTTATACATTTTTGATTTGGTTAAATGCAAGCATAAAACTCACCTTTGAATTTCCTCCTCTCTTGGTCTTATTATTCGAGTCGTGCCTCTCTTAAGCTTACGAAATTCCTCTGACGATAAAGAAGCTGAAGTCCTGCTGGTTGTGCTGGCACTGTAGCTCTCCGCTGTTTGAATATTCCGGTAACGGCTGCTGCGACTTCGGCCCATCAAGTCTTCTGTTGCAATGCCTAATATTTAACCGTTGATATTAGGGGTGTGACGAGATCCGATGTTGAATTAATCAACCAAAAGTAGGTCATTACACTAAAATCAATTTACGATATGGACTAGTATCTGTAAATATAAAGCCGCAAAAGGTGATTTAAATATGAATATTGCATGTTTAGCCTATCTCTGTTAATGAATGGTGCAGACGCGCGACACACAACACACTGAAGCGCGCGTGACGCTCGCGGTGATTTCAGCGTCTGCCGTCTAACTAAATGAGGACCCAAACACATGAACAACATCTGCAGAACTGCTCTATAAGAGTCACTTCATGAGCATTTTACCATTTGATTTGAGTAAAACTAGCATCATATCACATACACAGCACTGTAAAGATATTCACGTTAACCCGTCAAAATAAAAGTCCGGTTTTGAAATAACGACAATGCGGTTAAGTTTGCTTAATTTTCAATCATTAAATGATAAATGATGAAATTAATGTTTTATGCCTTTATCTGATAACCAGAGAAATGTAAATACACAACACAGAATTTCTGAGGAAAAAAAATCATAAGGCTACTTTAAGAAAAAATAAAATTAATAAATTAAGTTGTTTTATGCATTCAAATAGTTAGACAAGAAAAAAACACATAATTTGGTAACAATAAAAAACAAATAATATGGTGAGAAAAAATAAAACATTTCATAGGGCCATTTTTGTTAAACTTTTAATAAATTGATGTGAAAATGTATAAGTTTCATGATTTAAATTAATTAGACATGCTTTTTAATTAATACACATGTTCTACCCACATGTGAACTTTGCAACAAGGGGAAAAAACACACTGGACTTTGTTTACACAACAGAAAAGAACGCGTACAAGGCTTTACCCCGCCCCCACCTAGGGTCCTTGGATCACATCTCTGTTATGCTAATTCCAGCATACAGACCCATTCTGAAACTCACCAAACTGGTTCAAAAACTCATCACCGTTTGGCCAGATGATGCTACCTCAAAACTGCAGGACTGCTTTCAGTGCACAGACTGGAACATGTTTAAAGAGGCAGCCACCTACAACAACTTCACAGACATGCAGGAGTACACTGAAACTGTGAGTGCTTATATCAAAAAGTGCACTGATGATGTTACAGTCACCAAGACCATCACCACACGTGCAAACCAGAAGCCGTGGATGACAGCAGAGGTTCATGGGCTGTTAAAGACCAGAGATGAAGCATTCAGATCAGGAGATAAAGCAGCCCTCAAAACAGCAAGAGCCAATCTGTCCTGTGGCATCAAAAATGCAAAATGGTCATATGCTCAAAAAATCAACAATCATTTCACAGACAGTAGAGACACACGGAGCCTGTGGCAAGCCATTCAGACCATCACGGACTACAAGCCCCCGCCACAGGCCTGTGATAACGACACAGGCACTCAACCACTTTTATTCACGGTCTGAAATGCAGAATGACACACCTGCACAAAAACTGTCCATACCTCACAACGACCAGGTGCTCTGTCTGTCTCCAGCCTATGTAAGGAAGACCCTATCTAGGATTAACCCACGCAAGGCTGCAGGTCCTGACGACATACCTGGTCGTGTACTGAAAGACTGTGCTGCACAGCTGACAGATGTCCTAACAGATATCTTCAACACCTTGCTGAGCCAGGCAGTCGTCCCCACATGTCTCAAATCCACAACCATCATACCGGTACCAAAGAATAAACCTGTGTCCTGTTTAAAGGACTAGCGTCCCATAGCACTGACCCCAATCATGATGAAGTGCTTTGAGAGGTTAGTCATGCACATCATCAAAACCAGCCTCCCCAACACACACGATCTGCTCCAGTTTCCATATCGTCCAAACCGATCTACAGACTATGCAATTTCCTCCACCCTCCACCTGGCTCTTACCCACCTAGAAAATAAAGACTCCTATGTCAGAATGCTGTTCATCGACTTCAGCTCAGCATTCAACACAATAATCCCACAACAGCTCATTAAGAAACTAAACCTGCTGGGCCTTAACAATTCCCTCTGTAATTGGATCCTGGACTTTCTAACTGGAAGACCTCAGTCAGTCTGTGTTGGCCACAACACCTCGAGCATTACCACACTGAGCACAGGTGCCCCACAAGGCTGTGTGCTCAGCCCGCTGCTCTTCACGCTGCTGACCCAGGACTGCACTGCCAAGTTCAGCTCCAACCACATCATCAAGTTTGCGGATGAAACAACGGTGGTAGGTCTCATCAGCAACAGCAATGAAACGTACTACAGAGAGAAAGTGGCACAGCTGGCTGAATGGTGTGGCACTAACAACCTGTCCCTCAATGTGGAGAAGACAAACAAGGTTGTGATGGACTTCAGGAGAAACTCCGTTGACCACCCCCCACTGACCATCGACAGCTCGACTGTGGAGAAAGTCAGCAGCACTAAATTCCATGTCATTCTCCAAGAAGGCACAACAGTGTCTACACTTACTCCACCGGCTGAAAAGAGCAAGTCTCCCTCCACCCGTCCTGACCACTTTCTACAGAGGAATCATAGAGAGCGTGCTGACCAGCTGCATCACTGTCTGGAACGGGAACTGTAGTGCAGCAGACCGCAAGACCCTCCAGCGGACAGTGAACACAGCTGCAAAGATCATCGGTGCCCCTCTCCCCTCCATCCTGAACATTTTCTTCACACAATGCTCCATCAAAACCTACAGTATCGTGAAGGACCCCACCCATCCCTCTCACAGTCTCTTCCTTCTCCTACCATCAGGAAGACGGTACAGGAGCATCAGAGCCCGCTCCGCCAGACTGCTCAACAGCTTTTCCCCCAGGCTGTGAGAGCCCTGAACTCAAATTACCCCGCCCTCCTCTGAAACCCCACACAAACCCCCTACCTCCTGAAACATGGTCCATCACACCTCCTCCACCCCCAGACACCCCCCAAGCTTACCACATCACAGAAAAAAAAAAAAACTGTCTAAAACAATCCGGTATCTTTTTTAAAAATTTGTTTTTATAAATTCTCCTCTATGCGCACTAGACACTTTTCACACACACTGTGTACATAATACCACAAAAGACTCATATGTGTTTACATGCTCGTGCAATACAAATCAACCTGCACTATTCCTCATCCAGCTGCTTGACTTACAATGTTTCTCTTTGCACATGTAGAGTATTATGGGAAGCATTCGTATAGTCTATATAGTTTTGCTTTTCAGTCTATGTATAAGTAAATATTTATATATAGTATATTCATATTCAAATCTGTAGGTTAGTTTGTGTATAGGTACAGTGTTTATGTGTAGCTTTTGTATAGTTTGTTTTTTTTGTTTTTAGTTTATGCATAGGTTAACATTTATATATAGTTGTAATGATATAAACACCTTCATAGTCACGGGAAGAAGGAGGCGGGAACCGGCGAACATTTAAATAAAACTTTAATAACAAAATAAACATAAAACAGCGCGGCAGTCGACCGTGAGGGGCACAAACAAAAACCAAACCACAAAATAAAACCCAGGCCTGGTCCTCTCTCATCCTTCACTGTCGTCGCTCCTCTTTTGTATCCTTTCGATCTCCTCCGTGGGACTCGAGATCGGTGAGTGGAGCAGGTGTCGCTCATTTCCCAATCACTCCACCGGCCTCGCTCCGTTCCCACGGCTCTCGGCCCCGCCCCACTCGTCACATACCCCCATCGCCCATCGCAGGCCGGGGGGACTCCCGAGACTGCGCTCTACTCCCCCCCCCCACTCCGGGGGGGACCGCTCACGTGAACCTGCGGGAACCTGGGGGTAAGGACAGACTGACGAGGCGAGAGAAAAGGAGACTGAAGGATGAGGAGAGACAGAGATGAGAAATTTAAAAAAAAAATTGTTCTGGTTCCCAGACACACTGCCGCTCAGCCCTCCACCAGCTGGGTGAACTCTTCCGCGGTGCCTGGCGGTGGCACTGGACGCCCCTCGGTGGGACGGCACGACACTCCTCCTCCGCCGCCCGGTGGATGGCGACGGCTCCTCCGGTTTCGGGCAGCCGGCAGGAGTCCCCCGTTCCCTGCTCCTCCCCATTCTTGGCGGAGGCAGCAGGCTCCTGCCACCTGGCGAAAGGCGGCGACTCCTCCGCTCCCTCACGGACGGCAGCCGCCCCTCCATATCGCGGGCGGCCGGCAGCGAGTTCGTCCGTTCCTGGCAACTCACTCCAGCCCACCGCCTCGTGCATCCACGGCGCCAGACTGCTACGCCCTGCTCGATGGCACCGTGGATTCACCCCAGCGGCAAGGGATCTTCGGCAGCGCGTCCCTCCTTCCTCCCGGGTTTCGGCACCAGTGTAATGATATAAAAACCTTCATAGTCAAGGGAAGAAGGAGGCGGGAACCGGCGAACATTTAAATAAAACTTTAATAACAAAATAAACATAAAACAGCGCGACAGCCCCTCACGGTCGACTGCCGCGCACAAACAAAAACCAAACCACAAAATAAAACCCAGGCCTGGTCCTCTCTCGTCCTTCACTGTCGTCGCTCCTCTTTTGTATCCTTCCCATCTCCTCCGTGGGACTCGAGACCGGTGAGTGGAGCAGGTGTCGCTCATTTCCCAATCACTCCACCGGCCTCGCTCCATTCCCACGGCTCTCGGCCCCGCCCCACTCGTCACAATAGTATTTACAGTCAAATCTGACATTAGGTTAGTTTTTGTATAAGTATAGTATTATGTGAAGCATTCGTGTAGTCTGTATTTTTTTTTTAGCTTAGCTTATGTATAGGTAAACATTTATATATAGTATATTTATAGTCAAAATCTGTCAGTAGATTTGTCTATGTGCACATTTTTCGAAATCTGTCATTTTGTTCCACTGTATGTCCACACATGTAGCGGAATGACAATAAAGCTCAACTTGAACTTGAACAGGAGTTGAGAAAAATTAAAACGGAAAAAAACATGTATTTTTTATTAAAGTGGAAATCAGTTTACTAAGTAATAAACTTGACTGACTGCTACTTTAAAGGGATATTTGTGTTGTTTATTATTTATGTATACTTTATAATTTTGTGCAATTACTTGCCTGTCAGTTGAGTTTGTGGCAAAACCTTTTGCAGTGTTTACATGTTGTTTATACCTGCATAAACTTTATTAAAATATATGTTTCATTTCATAAAGTACAATTTGATTTCAAAATGCACCTACTTTTTTTTTTTTTTTTTTGCATTGTGTTTTTCAGTTGAATAAAAGACATTTTTTTCCCTATATATTTCATCATTAAGGATTTATTTAAAAAAAAGTTGTGACGTAGTGATTCTGGCTATGATAGCTATGACTCAAATCACACTTCACAGAACAGTACAAAAAAATAACCGCACTCTTTTTTTTTTTAATGTAACTCAGAATGGGGCTTATTTCTTTTTACAATATCCCTTGCTTATTCAAAGCATGTTAAAGTACACAACCAATAAACAACCAAAAATAAACAATCTCACGAATTAATTCACCATATAGGACAGCATCAAGGGATCATAAACATTTTTCAAATGAGGGAGAATAATACACAGGTCTACGAGTCATCAATAGATATCAAGACAACATCGGTAAATACTCAAACACAGTAACATTACTTCGGTGCATCAAGTCTCAAAGTCCATAACTGAACCAAACATAACACTCAACTCATATCGCATTAATTCATAACACGTCAACATATGGTTCTTTCAACAGTTCTGATGACTCTTGAATGTTTGTGTTCTTAAATGGAGGGTTCAAGGGTAAAATTATTGATGTTTGTGTGTGTGTGTGTGTGTTTTAGATGTCCGTTAGACCCATCTTTTCCGAGAGTCATTGATGATTAAATAGCTTTGTGGAGATAGATAAATGAACTGTTCAAGGCCTACCTGGAGTCCAACGCACAGTCAGTGGATTTGCGGTCCAGCCAAAACAGCTTTCATAACGCAGACATCTTCAATCTTGTCGTTTCGCATTTTGCACATTTTAAACGTCTACTATCTCCAGGCAGTTCAAACTTCTTACTCTCGGTTCAGGAAACAAACAAAAAAACTCAGAGGACACAACTCTCTCTCACGTGCACACACACCAGTCTCTAAATGGATTTGATTTCTCCATTTCCTCCAGCCTACTGACTCCTCCCACTTGATGCACTGCATTTTGGGCTTTGTAGTTCGTTTCTGTCACAAAGTCTAAAAATCTCATCTCGTCTCGTTCTCGTGAACCCAGTCTCGTGTCTCGTCTCGACTCATGGGATAAGTGTCTCGTCACACCCCTAGTTGATATGTAATATTTACAGTGGGCAGTGTTGAGCAAATGCCATATTGTATGTGTAGTCATGTTCATTTAATACTAAATCAATTCATTGCATTAAAAAAAAGTAACATTATACAAATGGCTAAAACCATTGAGCATAGCTCCATGAGCCATTATTTCACGTTGAGTTGCTGAAACGTTCACATTTTCGACTTGCGAACATAATATAAACGTAAATTGTCAAATCTTACCTTTAAATCTCGTCGTCTTCAAGATTGACACTTAAAATCCACCTTCAGGTCGTTTACAGAGGTGGTGGAGGATTCTTCCCCAGCTGTCATACAGAGGAAGAGTGCTTGTAATTAATAACTTAGATGCATCTATGTTATGGCACCGGTTTAATGTACTTGATCCACCAAACGATTTATTGCAGCAGTTACAAAAAGGTTTTATTGATTTTTTTCTGGGATGGTTATCATTGGCTCCCTTCTGCAATACTTTACTTACCAGTTAATGAAGGAGGCCAAGGACTAATTGACCTGAAAGCTAAAGTTAAATTTATGAGATTAAAAGCTGTTCAGTGTTTACTTTATTCCAATGAACATATCCAGTGGGTATCTTTTGGTCTGGCTCTGCTTAGAATGTTTGGTGGGTTTCTCTTTGATAGGCACTTGTTTTTGATGTCTTTGCATAATGGGGTTTTTATACCTGATGTTAAATTTTATGCTTCTGTTTTGGATTCTTGGACCATTTTAAGGAAGTCCAGACAAGAGTTTGACCATTTTGGTTTAAATGAACCACTGTTTTATAATTATTTACTAGGTGACAGTGATTGTAAGCCTAACACCATTGTGGAAAAATTAATTGTTAAAAGTCTGACTAAAGTTGTACATGTAATTGATGCTACCTCTAGAAAATGGATATCTTCAGAAGAAATTTGTGGTCAGCTAGGGTTTAGATCAGTAAGGATAGTGGAGCAGTTTATTGATGGGTTGAAGGTTGCATTTCCCTCTCAGTTGCTCCAGTCGGTTAATTGTTTTCTGTCTGGTGGACCTATACAATGTTCTTTTCCTAAGTTATTTGTGTCTCCTAGAATTTGTATAGAAGATGATCAAGAAGGGAATATATTGAAATTTAAATGGTTAAAAGAGCTTAATTTTGAGACTATTGAAAAAAGAGAGCGCATTATCAGATATGCATAAAGTCAGATTGGTATAATGATATTAAGCACAGGTGTGATACAAAATGGAGAGAATATCTTAAGATTCCTGATAATGTTCCTCCTTCTTGGAGGCTCTTATACAAGAGTCCCCTTTCAAAACGTTCTGGAGACTTACAGTGGAGAACATTGCATTGTGTGCTGGCCACAAATAAGTTTGTTTGTAAGTTTAATGTGAATGTTTCACCTCTTTGTACGTTTTGCTTTGCATCAGAGACTGTTTTCCATGTTTTTATTGAATGTTCTAGATTGATACCACTGTTTGCTTTATTGGAAAGAGTACTCAGAAATTTGGGATTTCTCTTTAATAAGGTATTTTTTATTTATGGATGAAAGTATTCTAAAGAACACAGGGTGAAGTGTACCTTGGCAAATTTTATAGTTGGTCAAGTCAAGTTAGCCGTTTGGAAAACCCGTAGAATGGCTGCTGAAGGGCATAATGTAGATGTGTTGAAATATTTTTCTAGAATTGGGATGGAATATAAATTTTATCAAACCACATGTAATTTACTTGAATTTGAATTTAAATGGTGTGTAAATGAAGGTTTATTTATATTTTGTGAAGAGGGGATTATATCATTTGATTGGTGATGTGATCTGTTTTATGTGGTTTGTGGTATTATATGTCGAGGCTTTCTCTTTCTCTCTGGCTGTCTTCTTTTTTGCAAAGGCATTTTTTTTTTCTTTTTGTCTACAAAGTGTGCCAACAACAGCGAATTTTGTGTTATTTATATTAGATCTATATTAGATCTCATTCTAATTCTAAGAACGTGGATATTTTGTTGTTATCACTTTTAAAAGACCGGGAGCAAATCATTACCAACAAAAATAAAAACAAACAAACTACCAAATTACTAATTCAGGGAATCATCCACTGACTGTAATGTGGATTGTAATGCATCTACCTGTTAATGCAACAAGCTTCGGGGACTGTGGTCTCCACTCTCCAGAGAGCGGCACATAGATTGTGAGTGATGCGGCGGCGCGGCGGGGAAACACGGAGCGGATTAGAGGAATCAGCCGATCTTTAGCGGAGCGGGAACAGATCGCTTTGAGCTGGGGTTGATGGGGGATTGGTGAGAGTGGCAACTCAGCCGATGAGGGCAAAGGGGCAGTGGCTCTAGCCACCGGGCCACCCCCCTGTGCACGGCCCTGTTGAAAGCTACTAAACAGTATCATCAGAGGTCTTTACTGTACCATTAAAGGTACAGTTATTGAAAAGTGCAAAACTGTTCTTTGAGGAACATTATTTGTACCATCGTGTAACTTTTTTTCTGAGAGTGTATTGCTGGCTCAAACCTTCCTGGAATTGAGCTGTTGCCATCTGTAAATGAGACTTAAACTATTTTTGTTAGTGACAACATTCCATCATCTGCTCATTTGACCCACTGTCCTTCTTGGTGTCACCTGTGGAAAGTGTATGTGGGCTGAATTCTATCCTGGCCCCTTTCAGGGGGTTATCATATTTTCATTACCACCAGGACTTAAATCTTATTTTCTGTCTCATATAATTAGGATTTTTTTATTATATGATTTGCATTTTTAAATGTGATTTTTTTTTTTTTTCTTTCACTTTCAACCAATCTACTATCAACATATAATTTCTTAGGCATCTGGAAAGCATTCAGCTCACTTTTGCTCAAGTTAATAGTTACAAACCAACATTTTATACTTTTGAGAAGAATCAGCTTCATCTTGATGTGCTGAAAAGAAAGTTATATTAAGCTTGTTTGATCTGCTTTTCCATGCAATTACGCTGCGCAAGTGTGGCATTGTTTTTTTCTTCCTGCCACAACAACAATCCAAGTTCCCCCATGTTCATTATTTTAGTGGGCATAATCTGCCCTGTGGGCCCACATATTCAAATTTGGACATTATCAAAATTTGAATAACAGCTGTTTTGGCAACTTATTGATTTGCCTTAGTGTCTCTTCAGAGACTATAATTTACTCCATTCACGGTACACGTGTACGTTTTGATCATTTCATTTCCTATTTGGAATGCAATAATGAGAAATGGGAAATGGCTCGATTATTCGTTTTTCCGCAGCAAGGGTTTAGATAAAAAATCGGCAGCTGGCAGCAGGAAGTGGCTGCCACTGACAGCCGGAAGGTAGGCGGGACCAGCCAATCAGTATTGACCAACGTGGACACAACCAATCACATATAACTTCAACAGCAGCCAAAATGCTTCAGTAATGGCGGCGATTGATCGAGCGGTAAGTTCGGAAATTGGTGATCTGAGTAATTAATAATTTTTGCGTTGTTAGTTTGATTTTAATTGTTATCTTAGTGAAAGACAGTTTAACTTTGCCTACTTTAGTTTAATTGTTCAATGTAATCTAATTAGTGGTAGAAACGTAGTTTGTGTACCATGTTACATCATGTATAATTGTTGCTGTTAGTATGTTAGGGGTCTACCATTAACTTCAAATATGACGTTTAACGTACCATTAAATATTAACGTTTGTTAACGTGTTAACAGAGTCTATTGAATAATAAAAAAAAACAAATGTTGTTTGACTGGAATTATAGAAGATACACATGCAACACTAACCATATGAGTTTAGTCTTTCACGAGATTGGTCTGATATCCATTAACTTATTGATTCTTCTTTTAAGAACTGTATCTATGTTCAGGTTTACATACTGTATAATTATGTTCCATGGGGGAAAAAAAACTGTTCTGTGTTCCAGTTGAAGTTCTAAGCATGTGAATGCAAAACACTTGGTTGTCTTTTTTTTTTAATCTATAGAAAATATAATGGAACTGTTCATCATTCCTTATAACTTTTAGGTCTGGTTTCACAGACAGGGCTTGGATTAAACCAGGATTAGGCCGTAGTTAAAATAGAACATTGAAGTAGCTTTTATAAGCATGCCTTAAAAAAAAAAACATTACTGATGTGCATCTTGAGACAAAACCATGGCACTGACATATTTTTGTTTTGTTTATAATGCCCAATAGTTGCCAGATGCTGTCCTGTCAGAAAGTATTCTTCACGTGGTCCTGGAGGAGGGTGATGCTGCATTATTAAATCTGTCTTTGGTTTGTTCCAAATTCAGAAGTCTGTGTATATAGACTCATTTCGAAAGAGGACACACTTCTGCTGGCTTGACAGTATGTATTTTCTTTTACATATTTGATTAGAGGTTTAAAATGGTGCCATACCATTCAATTTCTCAGTTGCCATGTCTGAATGTTTATCTTTGTAATAAAGCTGTTTTTATGCTCCTCATCTCAATATACAGGTGTAACAAAATGAAGAACAAGTCTGAGCCATGCCAGGAATTCTTCAAAATGTACACACTGCAGCCCTGCAGACACTGCAATGAGGTTTACAACAACTGCTTACCAGGTGTGCAAATTAAGCATGAAAATGTGATCACTGCTAGGTACATGATGACAAAATGCAATGGGAATAATCATTAATATGGCTGTGCATGCATGTCTACTGTTAATAAAGCATTTTAGGTATTAATGTCACCGTTTTCTTATGAATTATAAAATGCAGCAGCTAGAGTTCTTACTAGAACTAGGAAGTATGACCATATTAGCCCGGTTCTGTCAACACTGCACTGGCTACCAATTAAACATTGTATAGATATTAAAATCTTAAATTATATTAATCTGTTTCTCTCTTATTCCGAGGTCACCGTAGCCACCAGATCCAGTACGTATCCAGCCCAGATGGTGGATCAGCACCTAGAAAGGACCTCTACAGCCCTGAAAGACAGCAGAGACCAGGACAACTAGAGCCCCAGAGACAGATCCCCTGTAAAGACCTTGTCTCAGACGACCACCGGGACAAGACCACAGGAAACAGATGATTCTTCTGCACAATCTGACTTTAAAATTAAAAACTAAAAAATTAGTGTTTACTATTGTCCTTCTGCATTATTGACGCACTATTTTCCTATTTAATACTGTAAAGTTGCTTTGACACAATCTGTATTATTAAAAGCACTATATAAATAAAGGAGACTTGACTTGACTATGTTGGAAGAGGAAAACGAGGAGAGATGCACACCCATCCAGGGTTTTGCAGTGATTGGTGCAAGATGCTGGAGGAGTAACTCTGTATAACTCATCAGTTCTGATCTGAGATTCTTGTAAATACCTCAGGATTGTTGCTAGTGATTCTGATTGATATTTTCGTCTGCTTGCTTACTGGATGTATTTTATACTGTTTACATTGTATAGCACTGACTTTGACAACATACCAAGACTGTTACAAATTTAACAGCTACGTTATACTATATATATATATATATATATATATATATATATATATATATATATATATATATATATATATATATATATATATATATATATATATGATTGTTTCTTGAAATACTACAAATGTAAAAAATATAACAGCAAAAATTGATTTTAATTAAAGGTAATTGATGAGACCTCTCACTTTTTGATAATTTAGGCAGGTGTGTGTATATAGCCTTTATAATAAATATACACCAACATACACCTAGTAAGTGCCTCTCTCATATATATATATATATATTATTATATATATAAATTGTGTTTGTGTACGTATTATTTCACACAAACATTGATGTACACGCATGCATTCATACATAAACATTCAGCAGGAAATTAACGTTTAGCCAAATTATATTTTTTTTTTTGTTTATATTTGATAAACGTTTTCAATCAAATAATATACAATACTGACCTTTATACTTATTTAAATAAGTATTTAAAATAATTATAAATTTATATAATTAATTATTTGTCTTGCTGCCGCTGGCAGCCTCCTCCAATTTCCGGTTTTTAGCGACAGCTGCCGTCCGGTTTAAATTTATTTTAACAAACGGAAAATGAGATTTTGGCTCGATTTCTCATTTTTCGTTTGGGGTTTACAAATCGGTTAATGGCTTCAGTATTTCATTCGCACGTGTGGGCGGTGCTGAAACGCCTCTTTCATCTGATTGGTCGAATCGCTCCGCCTTTAGCACGGCCCTGTCATTCTTTCAGGCAGAATAAAGCTGTGTCCCAAAGTTGAGTGTGCACACTTCGAAGGCCACGGACTTCGAAGACCAGGCCTCCGAAGTGCACGAAGGGTCTTCCGAAGTGCGTGAGATGCTCCGCCTTCGCAGGATTTCCTAATTCCGCCACCAGAGGTTCCCGATTATCGATCTGTCGCATAGCAACGGTGCGAGAGGAGAGCTGATGAGAGGACAATCCTGACAGGATAGGTGGAGCAAGAACGTTTTGTATTTATGTTTTACGTCATAATGGAGGAGACGGTGATGTACCTCAGGCTTAGCCAAGACCGAGGCCAGGTAAGTTACACTGGTTTGCTGCATCCTTTGTCGTATTACAACTTTAAATGCAGGAATTGGCTTGGAGCTTACTTGAATAATGTAATGATACATATGAAAAACTATAACACACACACACACACACACACACACACATAGCAGTTCAAATGCTGACTGATATCTTAGGTGTGATTTTATATAGTTTGTTGTCTTGACCAAGGTGATTATATGTAGACAGACTTGCAACCCGGATTTTTTAGGCAATTAAGCATAAAAATAACACTGAATTAAAAAAAAAAAAAGAGTGTAGCACTGCTCATGTTCAGCAGCAGCTGTCACAGCTGACCAGGGCTCTGTTTGACTGGTCCGAGTCCTTCAAATGCAGCCTTTGATATAGTTAGCAAGAATTTGTTAATATTCTGACAATAAATGTTGTTACTTTCATTTTCAAAATAATCAGAGGTGGATTGTAAGGAAGTACATTATACTCGTACAAATATGAAGTACTAAGTTTTCTTTTCTTTTTTTTTTTTTTTTTTTTTTTTTTTTTTTTTTTTTTTTTTCTTTTTTTTTTTCCTCACAGACAGCAGCACTACAAAAATATGGTCTTTTACAACATGGTGCGTTGTTGCAGATTAAACTACCCAACAGTATATTTAGTAGGCAACTTTAAATGTAATAGCACATATTCAGAAGTAAAATGCAACATACACTGTAGTGCAGCAGTAATATTAAATACAGAACAATACTGTATACCTTTACTTTTACTCTCAATACCTTAAGTATATTAGAGTATGCAAGATAATACTTTTACTTAAAGGATAGTTCAGCCAAAAATGATTCTGTAATCATTTACTCACCCTTAAGTTGTTCCATGTTCGGAATTTTCATTTTTGGGTGAACTATCCCTTTAGGTAAGGTTTTAAATATGACTAGTAGTTTTTCCCCAATGTGGTATTAGTAGTTACTTAAAGTAGTTTACTAAAGTATCTCAATATTTCTTCTACTAATTACGCTGTCATAGCTTTAAACAATTTCTATTTTCCTTCTTTTCCTAAATCAGAGCAGACCCCTGTACTGCAGGATAAAGCTGAATCTGGCAGCGCTGGACAGGTGTTTAATGGTTTTGTTCTGAGCAGCGAGGCCCTGACAGTGCTGCTGGATCTTCTGAGAAGTGCCACAATCCAGACCCTGGTGTTTCTTTTCTGTCTTCTGTACCTCGTTCTACTGTCCACCGCATTGTCCTCCGAGTCTCTGAGGAGGTGCTGGCCATTCACCAAGAGATTCAACTCCTGAAGACCCCAGAACACATGGAGGCAGGGCTGGGCTCAAAATTGATGTTTTTCTGATGTTAAACCGAAGCTAAGTTGTAAATAGTTGTAAAAAAAAAAAAAAAAAAAAAAAAAAAAAGTACTTACAGTAATGTATAGAACAATTTGTTTTAATGTGTAAAAAAAAAAATGTAAAGGACAAAAAAATAAACATATAGAATAATTTTTTGTGAAAAAATTATAAGCTGCATTAAAAAATTAATGTACATCATTACTTCTCTTTTATGTACACATGTGAATATGCAAAACAAAAATACAAAATGTACAGACAGTACTCAGGCTCATTTACAAATAAATTACACTACAAAAATGAATAATGTATACAAATTGTTCATTTCATTCTTAACTTAAACTACAGAAATTAGGTTGTTTCATTGACAAAGTGACATTTAAAAAAAGATATTTAAAAATTGTAATGCAACGTTACCCATTTATTCCACTGCGCTCTCTTGGCTAATAGAGAATGGCTATTAAATAATGTATTTGTTAAGCATTCTCTCAAGAAGAGAAAACAGTCTCTCCTTGCTCCCCTGTGCTCTTCTCTCCTCTGTCTCTCTCTGGAGTTTGATGTCCTCCCTGAGCAGCTCCACCAGCTTCCACTCACTCCCTCACCTGTCCCAGGACACTCACTCCCTCACCTGTCCCAGTACACTCACTCCCTCACCTGTCCCAGGACACTCACTCCCTCACCTGTCCCAGGACACTCACTCACTCCCTCACCTGTCCCAGGACACTCACTCCCTCACCTGTCCCAGGACACACACTCACTCCCTCACCTGTCCCAGGACACTCACTCCCTCACCTGTCCCAGGACACTTGCAACAAGGCAGAGAAAATAAACCATGCCTGTTAATGTTGTAGATTTTTCCTTGTTCAAAATAAATTGCTAGAGAGGTTTTGAAGCCAGTAGACTTTACTGATCACACAATAAAGTCGAGTTATGGTTTGCCAAAGGTAACTGTAGGAGCCATTTTTGAGTTTAGGTTAATCTAAATTGTTGTGCTATTGGAGCATGGGTATGTTTTGTTAGATTAGGGTCCTTTATTTGGTAGGGACTTTTAGTTTGATAGTCGGTGAGAATGTTTGAAGATAAAGATGGCCGCCTCTCACCTTTCTAAAACAAAAGGAACATAGGAAGCTGTTGGAACGCATTTAAGCATACAGTTCTTTACATTGCTATTGAATCGCTAAAGAAAAGAATCTATACTGAATTAATTGAATCACTATTGAACACTATTTGGACATTATTTTTGATATTAAGTTGTGCCTTTTTTAACCACCATTTTTTCAACCACTTACCAATCGTTTGTTGGACTACTGGAGTCCATGCTTTGTCTGCTACTACCAACCTACATGCCTGCCTGCTGCGTGCCTTGCTCTGCTTACCTGCCCTGTTTATCTATCGGCCGGAATCCCGTCTCATCCACCTCAAAAAAGGTACAATTTAAGTTTCTCTGTGTTGGATAGCTTGTCAAAGAAGCTAAGCAATACGTCCCAGCTAAAAGTGGTCCGCCAATACATAAAGTAAAGAACTTTGCAACCGTTTACACTGCTTCATAATCGAATTGTTTGGAACCCATGGAAGCATTTGTTTAAACTGTTAATGAAGCGTAAAAGTTTTTTTTTTTTTGATACTTTGGAGTTGACAAAGTTTTGGATCTTTTGAGAATTTACCTTTTCAAGTTCACTATTGGAGTGCATTATCGTTTGTTACTTGCCACTGGAGCGGACCATAACATTATTTTCATTCAAATAAAACACAAATTAAACCAAACCAGAATAAAATCAACTGAATATAACATAACTGTGCTTAATTTTAATAAAATAAAAAAAAAAAATATATATATTTTTTTGTTGTTGTTGTTGTTCTCGAAAAAGCTAAATATGGCTGATGACAAACTTAAAGAGCTTTGCGCAACGCGCAGAGGAAAACTTGGCGTGTGTACACGTAGAATGAATGAATTAAAGGAATTATTAAAAGGTGGAGATATTGAAGCCGTTGACACAGGCATTGAACAGCTCCATGTGGCATTGGACGAATTTAAAGATGTGCATCAATCTGTGCAAGTGCTGTATGAGGAAGAGAAAAAGAAAAGTGACAATGATGATTGGTACCAACCAAAGATGCAAACCTTTGAAACATTTTTGAATGAGGTAGAAAGGTGGAAGAGTGCTCAAAGCTATGAATCCCAAATTGTGGTGTCTCCTCTTGACAGTATATCCATTGTGGCAGCACGTGCCAGTAAAGTAGAACCTTCACATTCTGGTGCCAGTGTTGCCTCAAAATCTTCGTCAGTGTCTTCCGCACGTTTAAAAGCTGAAGCTGAAAAGGCAGCTCTATTGCAACGTACTGAAGGACTGAAGAAAAAACATGCCTGGGAAATGGAAAAAATTAAAGTGCAAAATGCAATGGAAAGAGTTGAACTTGAAACAGAGTTGGCTGCAGCTAATGCAAAGGTGCCGAGTGTTACAGAGCATTGATGCTGAATCTATGAACTCTAAAATCATATCGACAGAAGTTTCAGAATTGCCAGGAAATGGCATGAATGCGTATCTGGAGAGCAATTATGACAGAACCAAGGAACATGTTCATCCAGAACCCTCACCAGTGGAATACGCAAGAATTTCTACAGTTCCTAAAACACCATTGCAAAAGGTTTTAACACAGGATACAAGACCACGGAGGTCACAAAGGTTTGTTCAGACCTTACAAATGAATCCGACCAGTCAAGCAGCTGCCGGTACTTCCTTTCCACATGCGCCTTTAAGCTCAGATACCAGTAACCTGGGTGCTGTTGCTGATCTTATTGCACAGCAACAGAAAAATGACATTACTTCCAACTAGGCATCTACCCATGTTTAGCGGTGAACCTCTGAACTTCAGACCATTTATCCAGGCATTTGAACACTGTATTGAGAAAAACACCAGCAATAGCCAAGACAGACTGTATTACCTTGAGCAATACACCTCTGGCCAACCTAAGGAACTGGTCAGAAGTTGCCTTCATATGGATGCAGATAGAGGATATGCAGAGGCAAAACGGCAATTGGAACTTCAATTTGGAGATGAATTTAAAATTACTAATGCTTATATGGATAAAGCCTTAAATTGGAATAATATCCCATCAGACAATGGAGAAGCTCTGTACAGTTATGCTCTTTTCCTCCGTGGATGCTGTAATGTAATGCATACCTTAAGGTACATGGATGAGCTGAACCTTCCATTAAACCTGAGGCTTTTAATCTCCAAGGTGCCTTACAAAGTGAAAGAAAAATGGAGATCACATGCCTTTGACATCAGGGAACGAACAGGAGCAAGAGCCACGTTTTCTGATCTTGTCCTCTTCCTGGAAAGGCAGGCCAGGATTCTACAAGACCCAGTCTTTGGTAACCTCCAAGACGGCTCCTCAAACAGAAGGTCACCAAAAACAGCCGCTAACAGTAGCAAGCCAATGAGTTCCATGCAGAAGAGCAGAGGCAACAGTATCAGTTGCACCAAAGAACAACCCAGAGAGCACAATGCAAGTATCCAATGTGCCCAAAAACAGTTCATCAAAACTCTGTCCTGCCTGTAATGGTGAGCATGAGATTGTGTCATGTCAAGAGCTGATGAAGAAGTCTCACAACGCATGAGTTGAGCTGCTAAAGACTAAAGTTGTCTGCTTTGGTTGTCTTGCTAAAGGACACATGAGTTTGACTTGCAAAAATAGACAAACCTGTTCAATTTGTTCAAAATTACATCCCACTATCTTGCATATACCTCAAAACGTATCGAAAGAGCAGAGTAATGCAGGTCCTTCAGACAAGAAGGCAGTGAGCAGCGGGTTGGTTTTGCTGAAAACAGAGGCACTTGATTGTAGTGATAAACACTGTACACTTGCAATAGTACCAGTTCAAGTCAAAATGAGTAATTCAAATCATGTAGTTCAGACATACGCTTTCCTTGACCCAGGGAGTTCCGCAACCTTTTGCACAGAACAACTTAGGAGGAACTTGAATGCTAATGGGAAACATCAACAAATACTTCTGCGCACAATGGGGCAAAAGAAACTTGTTAACAGCCTGGTAGTCAAGGGCCTGGAAGTGTGTAGCTTGGAAGGAAAGGAATTCATAAAATTACCCGAAGTTTACACTCAGCAAGAAATTCCAGTCAACAGGGAACATATCCCTAGACAAGAAGATATTCGAAAATGGCCTTATCTTCAGGATGTTGATATTCCCAACATTAATGCTGGGATTGACCTTCTGATTGGGATTAATGCACCCAAATTGATGGAACCTTGGAGAATTATCAATAGCCAGGGTAATGGACCCTTTGCCGTTAAAACACTGCTAGGTTGGGTGGTGAATGGACTTCTCCACAATGAGGATGCATGCATCAACAAGCAAGGTCAGAAATATGTTCATGCACATCGGATTTCTGTTGATAACCTGAGTGAACTTTTGATTCAGCAATACAACCATGATTTCCCAGAAAAGAGTTTTGAGGAGAAGAAACAAATGTCGGTAGAAGACCACAAATTCATGCAGATAATGGACAGCTCTGTTGAAATTTTGGATGGACATTATCAATTGCCTTTGCCATTCAAGAAGGATAATCCTATGATGCCAAACAACCGTCACATGGCAGAGCAACGAGCATTGTCTTTAAAAAGAAAGTTGCAAAGGAATAGTGACTTTCATAATGAGTATAGGGCATTTACATAAAAGGTCCTATCATGTGGACATGCTGAACTTGTACCCCAAGACCAGTTGATGCAGGAAAATGGAAAAGTGTGGTACATTCCGCACCATGGTGTGTTTCACCCAAAGAAGGGCAGCTTGCGTGTGGTATTTGACTGCTCTGCAGCTTATCAGGGTGCCTCACTGAACACCGAACTCATTCAAGGTCCCAATCTTACAAACAGCTTAATTGGGGTCTTAGTCCGTTTTCGTCTTGACAACATCGCTATCATGGCTGATGTGGAGAAAATGTACCATCAAGTAAAGGTCCCATCTCATCATGTGAACTTCTTGCGCTTCCTTTGGTGGCCAAATGGGGACGTTAGTCAGCCACTGAAAGAGTACAGGATGATCGTACATCTTTTTGGCGCAACATCATCAGCTAGCTGTGCAAGTTATGCTTTAAAGAGGACAGCTGAGGATAACAAGGGGTGCTTCTCAGCTGATGCAACTAGCACAGTCAAGAACAACTTCTATGTGGATGATTTGTTAAAGGCGGTGGACACAGAGGGCCATGCCATTAGACTTTGTAAAGAGCTGAAATCACTCTGTGCAACTGGAGGCTTTAAGTTGACCAAATGGATTAGTAACAACAAAGCTGTATTGGTCTCTATTCCAGAGCCTGAGAGGGCCAAGGACATAAAGAATCTTGACCTTGACATAGAAGATTTGCCAGTTGAAAGAGCTCTCGGTGTGCAATGGTGTGTTAAGGAAGACACTTTCACATTCCAGGTGACCATAAAGGAGCGTCCATGCACCAGACGTGGGATTCGGTCCATGGTCAGTTCTATATATGACCCACTTGGATTCATTGCACCTATCACCTTTCCAGCAAAACACATCTTGCAAGAGTTATGCAAGCAGAACATTGGATGGGATGAAGAATTGCCAGAGGTCCATGCTCAAGCCTGGAAGCAATGGTGGCAAGATCTTCCAAGAATGAGGGAGTTCAAGGTCAACCGATGTCTTGCACCAAACAACTTTGGAGATGTCAAAACAGCACAGATGCACCACTTCTGTGATGCGAGTGACCTTGGGTATGGAAACAGTTACGTATCTTAGGTTGACTAGCAGCAACAAGGTCCACGTCACCTTTATAATGGGAAAGGCCCGAGTTGCTCCCTTAAAACTGATGACCACACCACGGAAGGAGCTCACTGCTGCAGTTTTGGCCGTACGAATGGATAAGATGCTATCTGAGGAGTTGCATATGGAATTGGAAAGGTCTCTGTTTTGGACCGATAGCATGACTGTTCTAAGGTACACCCGGAATGAAAGCAGAAGATTCCTAACCTTTGTGGCAAACCGTGTAAATGTCATCAGAAATGCGTCAGATGTCTCCCAATGGAAGTATATAGGCACAAAACTCAATCCCGCTGATTACGCCTCCCGAGGACTACATGTCAACACATTCCTGAAAAAGAACAACATGGATCAGTGGCCCAGACTTTCTGAAGGAACCATCTCATCGCTGGCCAGAGCTTCCATCCGAACCCATTCTCTCTCAAGATGACCCTGAATTAAGAAAAGGAGTTGTCACTGTCAATGCTGCTGTGAAGGAAAACTGTGACGCCACTACTTACCTCATGAATTACTTCTCAACTTGGATGAGGCTCAAGAAAGCTGTGGCATGGTTCCTGAGGTTCAAGTCTGTTCTGTTGAAATTATTTAAGAATGGCAAGAAAGATCTAAACAGACATATCATGACCACAAGAAAAGGAAAACATGAAAGGACAGGTCCATATGTTCTATCAATCAGTGATCTAGAGGATGCTGAGGTTGCAATCTTACAGTTTTGCCAAAGGCAGGGATTCCCACAAGAAATAGCCTGTTTGCAGAAAGGCATGCAAAATGTAAACAGAAACAGCTCAATCTACAGGTTAGATCCTCTGATGGCCAATGGCATCTTAAGGGTTGGTGGGCGTCTGAGTAATATGGCAATGCCCACTGAGCAGAAACACCCTGCTATTCTCCCTAAGGACCATCACGTTTCCAAACTCTTACTTCAGCACATCCATCAAGAAGTTGGACACGGTGGAAGAAATTTCATGCTCTCCAAACTCAGACAAAGATATTTGATTCCTTGCACCAACACTCTGGCCAGAAAGGTAGTTTATGTATGCACCAAGTGCAGAAGAGTCAAGTTGAGTGCAGGTGAACAAAAAATGGCAGACTTGCCAGTTGACAGGTTGACCCCTGACCTTCCGCCCTTCACGCATGTAGGTGGTTGATTATTTTGGGCCATTAGAGGTAAAAACGAGGCCGCAGCATTGTAAAACGATATGGCGTGATTTTCACATGTCTTACCAGCTGTGCTATACACTTGGAGGTTGCACATTCTCTTGATACTGACTCTTGCATTCATGCATTCAGACGTTTCATTGCCAGAAGAGGACCAGTGTCTGAGTTGCGGTCAGATAATGGAACAAACTTTGTTGCCACTGAAAAGGAACTAAAAGAGTCTTTGAAATCTTGGAACATGCAACAAATTGAAAAAAGTCTGCTCCAAAAGGGAGTGAAATGGACATTTAATCCTCCCCATGGTGCCCATTATGGAGGGATATGGGAGAGGTTGATTCGCATGATCAAAACGACGTTGCGGTCAGTCACCAGCCAGCAGTATCTGGATGATGAAGGCCTTCAGACAGTAATGTGTGAGGTTGAGGCCATTCTCAATAGCCGTCCACTCCCAACTGTTTCTGATAACCCAAATGACTTGGAGCCGTTAACGCCTAATCATATACTGCAGCTTAAGGTGCAGCCTGTTCTACCTCCAGGTTTGTTCGTGAAAGAAGATCTTTACACCAGACATCGTTGGAGACAGATCCAGTACATTGCCGACTTATTTTGGAAACGCTGGGTCCGAGAGTATCTCCCTCTTCTGCAAACACGGCAAAAATGGTCTCGTGTCAGACGCAACTTCTGTCCAGGAGACGTCATGCTAGTAGCCGATAGCACGGCGCCAAGAGGATCATGGATGCTGGCTAGAGTCACTTAAGCCTTCCCTGACTCCAAAGGCTTGGTCCGCAGTGTACGGCTTCAAACCAAAACAAGCCAGCTTGAAAGACCTATCAGTAAGATCTGCTTGCTAGTAGAAGGCCAACAATCTAAAGCTGAGTGAGATCTGAATGAACTTGCGCACGTGCACACATTGCCATACAGATGCATACACTGAATCTTTGCACTCATTTATTCTTGTGAATAATGCATAATGAGTTTAAAGGAATAATATATGGCTCCTTGGAAAATTACATTTAGTTAGTTATAGCTTGCTTCCTGCAATAGCTATAAGGGGCCGGCTATGTAGGAGCCATTTTTGAGTTTAGATTAATCTAATTTGTTGTGCTATTGGAGCATGGGTATGTTTTGTTAGATTAGGGTCCTTTATTTGGTAGGGACTTTTAGTTTGATAGTCGGTGAGAATGTTTGAAGATAAAGATGGCCGCCTCTCACCTTTCTAAAACAAAAAGGAACATAGGAAGCTGTTGGAACGTATTAAGCATACAGTTCTTTACATCGCTATTGAATCGCTAAAGAATCTATACTGAATTAATTGAATCACTATTGAACACTATTTGGACATTATTTTTGATATTAAGTTGTGCCTTTTTTAACCACCATTTTTTTCAACCACTTACCAATCGTTTGTTGGAGTACTGGAGTCCATGCTTTGTCTGCTACTACCAACCTACTTACCTGCCTGCTGCCTGCCTTGCTCTGCTTACCTGCCCTGTTTATCTATCGGCTGGAATCCTGTCTCATCCACCTCAAAAAAGGTACAATTTAAGTTTCTCTGTGTTGGATAGCTTGTCAAAGAAGCTAAGCAATACGTCCCAGCTAAGAGTGGTCCGCCAATACAGTAACTCCCAAATGTCTTTTCTACACAGATATATATATGCCTGGAGCTGTTTACAAAATTCCATATATAAACAGATTCTTTCCATTTATGCAGGGTCTTCAAGCTTTAAAATAGTTCACGCTGTTCTTTCACTGAAACTTTTAACATACAGTTACTACACGCAGGTTTTTAAAATAATAGTAGAATAATGTCTTCTTATCTGTAGGCATAATTATATGTATTATATTGAATTAAGATCACTGAAAATCTTCTACATTAACAACAACAGCACAATGAATTTCAGCAAAAATCTCTCTATTAACTTGCTTACTTTTGTATTTTTTAAGTCTTTCCCCAGCAGGCTCATTTTCTCCAGAATAGTATTAAAACAAGAGAAAATGGAAAGACTTATGAAAAATATAAAGACATGTTTGCATTGCAATCTTAACATTAGAAAATACGACAGCATACAAAATACTGAAGTGCTAAAGTTTGGTTAAAACATTTGTAGACATATCTTGCATGACAGCACTACAAAAACAACAAAGGGAAAGACTATTGCCTTATATAGTGGTTGTCTTATTGTTTGTGGGCTTTGTGTTAAAAAAAAGAACACACAGAATGCTCAGTTGTCATCTGCACACAAGTGATTCTGGGATATGGTAGGGTGTGAAGTGTCCATCAGATGTACACTTCATTTTCCCGGGAAACGGAGGGCGCATTTGACGTCGCTTTCGAAATAGGTCAGCCTTCGTCGCACCGCGGTGACGCAATCGGCCTTGGAGTGCGGTCTTCCAAGGGCGCATTCTGACTTTGGGACAGCTTACGTTGTGACGCTGTGACGCAATCGCACTTCACATTCGCACTTCGGAGTCCACACACTTCAGTTTGGGACAGCCTTCGTCACGCCGCTGTGACGCATTCGCACTTCAAATGCGCCCTCCGGAGTCCATGCACTTAAGTTTGGGACACAGCTTAAGAGTCAATATGAGTGCGGCACTGTAATGTCTGAAACCACCACTCACTGTTAATTAGCATAATATTTGAATCAGATGTTGCTGGGCACATAATTTGTGCTGCTGCGACTTGCAAGTGACCCCTTTTACTGAGAGTTACAGTATGCTGAAAGATTATTTCTAGGTTATAGTATTGTAAGAATATTGTCCCATTGATAAATACAGTGCAAATAGTTCTGTCTCTTTGCATAAAAGTGAAGTGGAAATAAAAATCAATAATAGACTGAACAGTTCCATGATAATATGTCTGTAACATTTACCACTCTCGTCTTTTATTTAAGTCAAAAGGCACTAGGTTTGTGTGTGTGACGAATAAATAATTGTGAAAATTAATAAAAATAAACTTATGAAATAAATTAGAAATACAGTTTTAATTTATGAATGTAAGCATGTGTAGCCAACTCAGTTCAAATGAAAAGAATGAAAAAGAAAAGAGAGAAGGCAGAATCAGTGAACGCACCTTAATGACAAAAATTAACAGGGTTTAGGGTAAATAAAATCCCTATTTTTCATGCATTAGAATTTTATTAGTTTTATTACATACTAAAGTCGATGTTTCTCTTCTTAGTCTTCTTTGTTGGGCTTGAGAAAGCCAACATATATTTAGAATCAGAATCAGAATGAGCTTTTATTGCAAGGTATGTTTACACATACAAGGAATTTGTTTTCGTGACAGAAGCTTCCGCAGTGTAACAGAATGACAGTGACAGAACAAAAAACACAGATAAAAAAAATAATAATAATAAATAAATAAATAACATAGAACAAGTAAATAAGGAATAAAAAATATACAAATTGACAATTGTATGTACAGATATATAACAATAGACAGTTGTGTGTACATGTATATTATGTGCAAATTGAAATGTAGATGTAAGTATGTGTGTTAGATAAATAAGTGTATGGGTGTATAAATAGTGTGTGTTCCACAATTATTGTCAGGTGTTCATGAGATGGATTGCCTGAGGGAAGAAACTGTTCCTGTGTCTGACCGTTCTTGTGCTCAGAGCTCTGTAGCGTCGACCAGATTGCAACAGTTCAAAGAGGAAGTGTGCTGGATGTGAGGGGTCCAGAGTGATTTTAACAGCCCTTTTGCTCACTCTGGATGAGTACAGTACTTGGAGAGTGAGGAAAGGTTGTACCGATGATTCTCTCAGCAGTCCGGACTAACCTCTGTAGTCTTCTGAGGTCAGATTTAGAAGCTGAGCTGAACCAGACATTTACTGAAGTGCAGAGGATGGATTCAATGATGGTGGAGTAGAACTGTTTCAGCAGCTCCTGTGAAAAGTGACGTGACATACAGCCAAGTATGGTGACCCATATTCGGAATTCATGCTCTGCATTTAACCCATCCAAAGTGCACACACACACACACACACCGTGAACACATACCCAGAGCAGCCATTTATGCTGTGGTGCCCGGGGAGCAGTTGGGGGTTCGGTGCCTTGCTCAAGGGCAGCTCAGTCATGGTATTGAGGGTGGAGAGAGTGCTGTACATTCACTCCCCCCACCTACAATTCCTGCTGGCCCGAGACTCTAAGTCACAACCTTTGGATTACGAGTCCGAATCTCTAACCATTAGGCCACAACTTCCCCTGATGGCAGGGTGGCAGGTTGAACTTTCTCAGCGGGCGAAGGAAGTACAACCTCTGCTGGGCCTTTTTCACAATGGACTCAGTGTGATTGTCCCACTTCAGGTCCTGGGAGATGGGGGTGACAAGGAACCTGAATGACTCCACTGTCGTTACAGTGCTGTCCATGATGGTGAGTGGGGGAGAGCAGGGGGGTTTCTCCTGAAGTCCACGATCATCTCCACAGTCTGTAAGCAGACTCGTCACTGTCCTGAATGAGGCCGGAAAGTGTGGTGTCATTTGCAAACTTCAGGAGCTTGACAGAGGGGTCTTTAGATGTGCAGTCATTGGTGTACAGGGAGAAGCGCAGTGGGGAGAGAACGCAGCCCTGAGGAGCTCCAGTGCTGATTATACGGGTGCTGGATGTGTGTCTGTCAGGAAGCTGTTGATCCACTGACAGACTGAGGTGGGCACGGAGAGCTGAGTTAGTTTGGGCAGGAGGAGGTTTGGGATAATTGTTAAAAGCCGAGCTGAAGTCCACAAACAGGATCCTTCATGAGCAATATTACTGTTTTAGCACCATATTTGTTCCTTCTAGTTTACTGTGTTTTGGTAAGGATGTTTAAAGATGCCTCCAACAGCTCCTCGATTTGCGATTAGAGGTTCTAAAGAACAGAGGGATCAGCATCTTTGTGACTACAAAAAAATATATATTATTATTTATTATGAGAGTAATTGACACCGACTAGAACTTTAATATTTCACCAAATTCAGCTCAGACCTTCAGACTCGTCTGACTCGCATTGCTGTATAACTGGTCAGACTTACCTTCCCAAAAAATCCTATACACTTAAAACCCACAACACACACTCTCTCCCCCTCTCTGCTCCCCCGTCTATACTCTTTCTCCCCTCTCCTATACCACACTCCAAAACACACCTCCACAAAAACCCTCAAAAATTAAAACACAATAAATATATTTATTAATTCTAAATCCAATTGTGTTTGAGCAGAAACGCTCTTTATATTCAACCATGTTTGTCAATGGTGTCTTAATGCTAAAAATTTCACTGATTGACAACAGCATCTCTTCCATTCTATTTTTAGTAAAGGAGTTCTTCATAATTTTCTATATATTATAATACTTCCTATATCATCTTTTTATTATAGTTTCAGACTTCAATCTTATTATTCCTTCTATATTTACATGCAGGGTTCAAAATAATCTACTGTAGTAATCGTGAATGAAAATTTCCCAACCTCTACTTCAGTTGAATCATCAAGTCTCATTTATTAAGATAGCTGTTGAATTAAAGTTTCTTTTATTTTTGGTCACTCAATCCTGCTTTTAATCAACTCATTGCACAAGTTATACTATTCTAATTACCTACAATGGATTCATTTTCCATATTGTCTCTCAGGGATAATCAGATAAAACTTTTTAGACGTCTTCAGATATAAAATATAATATTTTAGGCACGTGAATTCATATTACTTTTTATTTATATATTAAGTTATATATTAAATGTATTATATATATCATTATATATCTTAATTTATATGCAATAAATAAATTTAAAAAAAGTGAAAGTGAAAAAAGTGAAAGTGACGTGACATAAAGCCAAGTATGGTGACCCATACTCAGAATTCGTGCTCTGCATTTAACCCATCCAAAGTGCACACACACAGCAGTGAACACACACACACACACACACCGTGAACACACACCCGGAGCAGTGGGCAGCCATTTATGCAGCGGCGCCCGGGGAGCAGTTGGGGGTTCGGTGCCTTGCTCAAGGGCACCTCAGTCGTGGTGTTGCCGGCCCGAGACTCGAACCCACAACCTTAGGGTTAGGAGTTAACCTCTCTAACCACTAGGCCACGACTTCCCCAAAGTCGTGGCCTAGTATATATTTAAAGATATATTTAGATATATATAAAAGATATATTTAGTCAATATATCTTTATTATTTATCTATTTATTTATCTATCCATTTATTTTTCAAATCCATTAGTCTTAAAATATGTAAATCATTAATTTCTCTCAAGTGTACCAGCAATGTGTTCTTCTTATTAAGAAATGTCTAAGCAAAGAGTCAGACGACACCCTTCAGTACGTCAGACAGAAAGAATGTTTACGATCTCACGCTGTCTCCGCTACCAGATCACTCACACAAGTGCGCACGCACAAACAACATATATCTTTCTCTAGTATTACTTCCTGGTGTGAAATTTCAACACCTTTCAACCTTCTGCTTTAGTCCGCTTTTCTTACAGCACAACAATTATACAATAAAACCAAAACAGTCTTTCAGGTTTTTTACTTAAACTACCTAAGACCATCTTTCAGATGTTTACTAAAAACTAGACCACAGTCTTTCAGGAATTCTACTAAAAACTAGACCACCATCTTTCAGGATTGTGTTAAGGGCTACATGAAAGATGTGTTAAGGGCTACATTTTCGCTGGAGGAACCAGCTGTGGTGTGATGAGGGGATGAACACAGCGAAAACTTTACAGTAGATGGAGAACCGATTGCTCCCCATGAAATTCTGTAAACTGTATTTATGACAAAGAACTGCACAGATGCAGAATCTATCAATAAACACACACCTCGTCTTCTGTTTCTCACTTCACTAAAGGACCCCTAAAAATGGCCTAGCGACGCCTAGCGTTCACACTGCACATACGGTTGTGGTCTGACAGTGCGTCAACAGCAGTGCAGAGATCGTTTCCATACCGAGTCTATTTTTTGCTGCATTGCACGTGCTAAATTAAAGTAACAGTGCATTGTTTGAGGTAATTATGAACATGCATTGACACAAAAATTTAGTAATTACACCATAAATGCATATAATTAAAGTCTACTGTGTTTCACAGCCAACACATAGGCTATGGTTATTTGGCTAGGTTTAAAGGAAAAGAGCACTTTTAGATAAACAGGGCAATCATTTTAAAGTTCTTAAAGTTCTTAATTAAAGTTCTTTATGAATCGCAGGATTGCTTATAATAAAGATTTAAGTGCAAAAGAAAAGGCAGTAGAGCTTACTGTTTCTGTCAATGGTAAGTTTTAATTTAGAATGTTTGTGATAACATAAGAAAAGTAGTTTAAATGTTTTGTTCAGTTTAATATATAAATCTAGAAGTAAATGCAAAAGTAAAAAGCATTGAATAATTGATGAAAGATTGTATTACTGTACTGTGTAAAAACAGAATCACAATGTTGAAAAAGCATTTTAAGTAACAATGTTTGGATTTAAAATCAAAATAATGGATAAGTGTTGTGTTTCTGTACCACACATGGACTACATACGCACTGCAAACAGAGTATGTGTGAACCTCACATACAGCTCACAAAATCAGGCTTGTGCGGAGTAAGCTATTGTGCAACAATTACATTATTGTAAAAAACAAAAATACAGTACATGATCAAACATTTAGGTGAGATAAATATATATTTTTGAAAAAATGGCCCCCTCCACCCCTCAATTGAAAAAATAAAATCCTCTCACAAGAGTCACCTAAGAGAGGAATTAATTTTCAAAAATGAAATTCAGGCCCTGAATAAATGTCTAAAAATCTTGGTTGGATCATCACTATCTGTATCGGTGATCAGATCGGCAGATACTGCTTTCTGTGATCGCCGATTGGTGATCAGCCTCAAAAATCCTGATCGGAGCACCCCTAAAAACAGCAACTCTTTCAATGTCTGACTTGTATTATAATTACATCCATAAGCTTTTAGTTAAATTTGGAGTAACTCATTAATCTGTTTTTGACCTCTTCATATTTAAGGAGAGAATATAGTTTCCGAAGACATCGCTTGTTATGATTTTCAAGAGTGCAGAATTGAATAGAGACTCTATGACATGATCCTACCAATATCAGACACTACTAAACTGTCCCTAGCAATAATTTTGATCAAACAATGAAATATCTGTCTGCTGTTATGTCCTCATCAATGCCAAATCAAACTTACACCCTTTGATCATCTGCATTGATTTTAGCCGATAATTCCAGCAATCGACTATCAATGCTGAATAATCATCAAAACTGATCAATCAGTCAATCTCTATTATTCAATGCTGTTGAAACAGAAATCCAGCAATACATCCAAACTATTTCATCCTCAAAGAACTCCAAAGCTCTTCAGATGATAAACCTGTGCCGGTGTTTTCATTTATTTTGATACAGTTTAAGTCTATATTCTGTATTTCATTTATAATTTATATTAACAGTTAATTTTCAAACAATTAAAATAACAACTACTACATCAACAAAAAAAATAAATAAAAAAAAACCTTAATAAAAAAAAAACTTTTGGGGTGATCCTCAATATCGCTGAAGCTCATTTCAAAATAAAAGTTTTGAAGTGTATTTAAATCAAGATACAGCAGGGCACACATTTCTCATGACGATATCAAGTGGAAGCCCCTCTTCTCGAGACGACACATATTTTAATAAAAATAAACATACATACAAAGGTTACACACTCAAATGTTAGACTGGATTAAAATATAAGAAAATGTACAAGTGATAAGTTGTCTATTTCTGAATTTCAGAATACACCGTTATTGAAAGAACTGCTGACTACTCTTGTCTAACTCAGGTTCGGATTCATTGAATGGCTACAGGATGTCCGGTCAGAACATTAGGGTCCCGTTCTTCGTACGTCGCTAACTCAGTTAGCTGGATTTGGTTGTTGATGATTTGGCATGATCTTGGATTGTTTGGTTCTTTGAAGCTCATCCCGGAGTTGCTGTCATAGAAACAGGTCCGTAAGCTTAAATAATAATAATAATATTAAATAATAATAACTTAAAAATTAATTTAAAGATAATATAATAATGTCATGTAGTCCATAATAGCCTACTATTATAGACACAGACAGTTTTACTCACTGAAATATTTATTCGTCATAAAATTATTATTACAATTACATAATTGTATTAGAGTCTTACACAGATGCTATACAGATAATGTAGAGTCGTGTATTAATTTGAGTGATGACAGCTATTATGGGAGTGGCTAAATGGAGCGCAGGAGATGCAGATAACATGAATTTGACCCTTAAAGGGTACATAACATACACAGTTTCACCTAATCTCATGTTAATCTTGAGTACCTATAGAGTAGTCCTGCATCCTTCATATCTCCAAAAAGTATAAAAGAAGGATACAACTAAAAAAAAAAAAATACAGCTTTCCGATTCTCTCCGGAAAGAGCCGAGCTCCTGGAGGCGTGCCGTGGGCGGAGCTATAATACAGATGTTTCGTGTTGTTTACATTAACAAATACCCACCTATGTGCTGATTTCCAACAAAAGACAGAAATCTGATGCAGTTGTACATACATGAATGGGGTCTTTTATCACTGGGACCGCTCCATGTTTTAATAGCAAACGATGTGCAAAGCCAGCATCGACCTGTGCCATGTTTATAAAACATTCGTCACTTAAATGACGAGAACACACAAACGCACTTGCTACACTCCGTTGCTGCCCCGGAAAAACAAACTGCATCCACTGTTCGTGTAACGCTGGGTTCTTTGGGAAGCTGAACACGGTAATCTTTCCCTCACATCCAAAAACACACTTATTTGGATACATTCCTTGAAAAAATCCTATGCAGCGCTGCCGAGGATTTCCAGATGAAGCGCGTTGATGTGCGCGGTCTCGCTCTCCTCTGGTCGACGTGTGCGTGGGCGCGCTTCTTCTTCTTCTTGCATTTCCGGCAGGCTAGACGCGTCTGTGGCGTATTGCTGCCCTCCTCTGTTCTCCAATCGTTAGAGTTATTTACTGCTTATACTACTCTATATCTTTTTGTATACTCCAATGCTTCGCAGATATTCCATCAGTTTTTTCACTTTGTTCCAGCTGTCCAAATTTAATAAAGAACATAAATTAAAAACAGTTTCTCCAGTTTCTCCCAGTTCCCTGAACAATTTCCTCCTTTGATGAGAGTACCTCCTGCATTGTACTAATACATGCATCACTGTTTCCTTATCCCCACATTCACAATGTCCATCAGGATGTTTTCCAATCAGAGCCAGCCCACTCCTCAGCCCACAATGCCCAAGCCTCATTCTGGTTATGACTACTGCATCTCTTCTCTGACATCTGTATTTACATCTATCTTTCTCTACCACATAATAATCTCTCCCATTCCTTTCACACTCCCATGACCTTTGCCACATTTCTTTTACTGACCTATTTATTATTTCTGTATAATCTGGTGACCCATACTGCAAATTAAATTGTACCCTTTCCTCCTGCACTGCTTTCTTTGCCATCTCATCTGCCTCCTCATTACCCTCCACACCCATGTGCGCAGGAACCCAAAAAAAACCCACCTCATACCCTGCTTTGTGGATTCTATATAACACATGCAAAATTTCCAAAAGTACGTCAGGTCTGGACTTAGATTTGCACTCTTTAATTGTAATAAGGGTTGCGGCTGAATCACTACATATGACTGAATATTCCCGTTTGTTATCTTCTACCCACCTTACTGCCCATAAAACTGCTACCAACTCTGCAGTAAATACTGACATATGATCAGAAATCCTCCATCCTTTTTTATATCCTATTTCAGGTATGCTTATACCAAAAGCCCCTTTACCACTTTCAGGGTCCTTTGACCCATCAGTATAAATTTGTAGATGGCCTCCTCACATTTGACACGGCCTGGTTTTTATCTCCTCCACTACAACCTCTGACATCTTTCTTTTATTTGTTTTCAAAAAATATAAATCAACATTGGGATTTGGAATCAACCACAGAGGTACATCTGACCGACATATTGGCAGATATACATTCAATTCCATAATACCAATATCACCTGCCATGGATTTGATTGTCTCTGTAAAGTATGTTTTAATCGATCTTGCTGCTCCCATAAACTCCCAATGCTGACTCAACAGGTTTTTTGTTGGTAATTTTCCAGTCTGTCCTTTTAATTTCAATAAATACCTCAGACCAAGTTTATGTCTTCTTATTTCTAATGGCATCTCCCCTGTTTCTATTAATAGCGCAGATATTGGAGTTGTATGGAATGCCCCACTACACACTCTAAGAGCTTTTGCTTGGACTACATCAAGCTGTTTAATTACTGAAGGAGCTGCTGCCCCATATACCATACAGTCATAATCAATGGTTGATCTTATCATTGCCCTATATATCATCATCATAGTTTCACTATCGGCCCCCCAATCAGACCCAGCCACACACCTTAGGACATTAATTATTTTCCCACATTTAATCGAAACCATCTCAATATGCTTTTTCCATGTCATTCTTTCATCTAGCCACATCCCTAAAAATTTGAAATTTTTAACTTTTCCAATATTTGTATTATATATGTGTAACTGCTGTAATGGCATTTTCCTCTTGTATCCAAATACCATGTATTTTGTTTTT
Organism: Cyprinus carpio; assembly: GCF_018340385.1. Lineage (NCBI taxonomy): Eukaryota > Metazoa > Chordata > Actinopteri > Cypriniformes > Cyprinidae > Cyprinus > Cyprinus carpio. The sequence continues at coordinate 345,001 of NW_024879275.1, read as the reverse complement.
TCTGTTGATAGTTTAAAGCCCCAATCATTGGCCCACTCAACTACCTTCTTCAAAGCAGTTTGAATTTGGTCAAAAATATAAGAAAGGTTCCTCCCTCGCTTCCAGAGAGCCCCATCATCTGCAAATAATGAGTACCGAATTTCTTTTCCCATTCTGCTAAACATACCATTAACTAGAATATTAAAAAGAACTGGGCTTATGACACTACCTTGAGGAGTTCCATTCTCTATCTCAAGTTCCTCTGATAATTCACTTCCCACCCTTACTTGAATAGTCCTATTACTTAAAAAATTTCTAATCCAGTTAAACATTCTTCCTCTAATTCCTGCATCATAGAGAGCAATGAGCAACCCTTCCCTCCAAAGCATATCATACGCTTTTTCAATGTCCAAAAACACTGCAACAGCGGCTTCCTTGTTTGCGATGGCTTTTTTGATTTCAATATCTATGTCTAAAACAGCATCCATTGTTGACCGCCCCTGCCTGAATCCACTCTGATGCTCCACAAAATATCCGCTTTTCTCCAGTTTATCCACAAGTCTATCTGTTACCATGCGCTCCATAATCTTACATAAAACAGATGTTAAAGCAATTGGTCTATAGGAACTAGGATTATCTGGTTTCTTCCCTGGTTTCACAATTGGAATAATTACTGCATGTTTCCACTCTTTAGGAAGACTTCCACTCTCCCATACATTATTAATTAGGGCAAGGACTTTTTCTCCAAACATTTCTCCAGAATTTTTAAACAATTGATATCCTAATCCATCCCTACCAGGCGAGGTGTCTTTCCCCTGAATAATAGCTTTTTGTAGTTCTTTTGTTGAAACAGCTACATTAATAAAATCAGTATTATCACAATCAATTAGCAATTTAGCCATATTACCTCTTGATATTTGATATCTCCTTTTCCTATTTAATTCATCTACATTTTTGGAACTATGTACTTTTTGGAATTGCTTAACTAACATACTTGCTTTCTCTGTACTATTTACAGCTTCTTCCCCATTACAATGGAGGACAGGGATTTCTGTCTGCCGATAGATACCTGTCATTCTATGAACTAGGTTCCAAATCTTTTTTGAGGGCGTATCCGGACCTAATTTATTACAGAAAGTCTTCCAACTGTGCTTCTTTGCGTCCTTAATTACACGTCTAGCCTTAGCTCTAAGCCTCTTATATTCAATTGCATAATTCTCTAATAGGTGTTTCTTTAGTTTTTTATATGCCCTATTCCTATCTCGGACCGCTAAATCACATTCTTCAGTCCACCATGGTACCATTTCTCTTCTTACTGGTATTTTTTTCTTTGGTATATTCTGAACTGCTGCTGACCACATCATTTTACTAAGGGAACTATTCCACTCATCTACTCCTTTTCCACTATCTATTTTTGCTAATCCCATATTCACTTGCTCTTCAAACTTGTTCCAATTAGCTCTTTTATAATTAAGCCACAGGGGACAACGTACTGGCTCCTCAATCAGACACCTACCAAATTTACTAATTATTGGCACATGATCACTTCCCATTGAATAAAGGTCCATTGTCTCCCATCTACTAATCGATGCTAACTCTGCCGACACAATTGTAATATCTATGGAAGATGACCATTGACCGACTCACACCAAACCATGTGGATCGGCCATCATTTAACACAACTAAATTATTCTTATCTATAAAATTTTCTACAATTTGACCATTTCTGTCTCTCTTCTCCCCTCCCCACATTTCATTATGAGCATTAAAATCCCCTGTACATTAATCTTATGTACTATATCCTGAAAATAACTCTCTTCTAGCTTAATGCACGGATTATATAAGTTTACTATAGAGATTTTCCCTTGATCAGTCCAAACTTCTGTAATGACACACTCTAATACCGTTTTAATTTCTATTCTTCTATACTGAACTCCATTTCTAATAAAGGTGGCACATCCCCCTCCTGATGTATTCTCCCTATTTTCCTTTCACACTTATACCCCGGTATTATAAAATCTACTCTTGGTTTTAACCAAGTTTCCTCAATACAAATAATTTCCAAGACCATTTATCAATCGTTTAAGCTCTTGCCCATTCGCAATAAGACTCCTTGCATTCCATTGCATTATGGAAAACATAATACAAAGGACACTAATCACCCTCATATTCTTCATGTCTGCTGTCCATTTCTTCTTCCTCATTATCATCTAACTCTATCTGTTGACTTCCATTTGTTACTTGATCTGCACTGTCCTGAGTAAAAGTAGATTCCCATAATTCCTTTGGATTTATCCCCTTAAATCCTAGAAATTTTCCTGCAGCAGATGCAATTTCACGCGCCACATCTGATTTTTTGTTTGCCACCATTTTAACTCTCCACATTGCCTCAACCATGAACGCCAGTAGACCTTTTTTACTAACGACAACTAAGTCGTCATTATAAACCTGTCCCTTTGCTAGATCTCTTGTCATTGCCTCACCTTGATCTTGATTTACCCCACCATTTTTCTCCAATCTTCTCACTGCCTTTGCATAAGATATTTTTTTCTCTTTTTTTATTCTCTCCACATTTCCTGCTTTGACATAATTATGACATCCCCTGAAAGAAGCTGGATGTTCTCCCCCACAGTTACAACATTTCACAGGTTCAGTACATTCCTTCCCATCATGCTCCCTACTACATCGTCTACATCTTCTCTTTCTGTTACACACAGCTGCCACATGACCAAATCTCTGACACTTAAAGCACCTCAGAGGTGGTCTTTCATACTCTTTTACAGGATAGCTCATGAATCCCAACATGACCCTCTTTGGTAGTACATTATCTTTAAAGGAGAGAAGTATAGGGATGGTTCCTCTACCATTCTCATTCTTACCCATGCGTTTTACAGCTACAACATTTCCTCCTTTTAAGCTTGTCATTATTTCTTGCTCAGATATATCCACTGGCACATTATACATCACTCCTTTTACCTCTGAGTTTGTTTGTGGTTTGAACACCTCCACTCCCTTACCAAGCACAGTTTTTATCTTGAAAGCCTTAGCCTGTTGCGTTTCTGATTTACATGTAATTGAAATCATTCAATTTTACAAAATAGAAGCATGCAAAATATCCCCAATCCCCTTCTTTAGTTCATTCATTAATTTAAGGGGACTGACTGTAGAAAATCCAGTCCCTCCCTTTACTTTGATCAGAACTCTAAATCCTTCATCACTGTTTGGGTTTGGTTTTATTGCTTTAACCTGTGGGTTATCCATATCGCTATCCTGAGAATTGTAACCTCGCTCTCTTTTGCGATTTGAATTATTTACTATGTTCCATTCCTCCCCACCCCCACCTGCTCTCTTGAGCATGGGCTGACTCTGATTTAAACTTATCCCCGACTGTTTGAAATTTTAACGTTTTAACAAGAACAGAAGCTTCTGATTCACCACACATCTACCTTTCTACTTCGAATGTTTCTACTAAGTTTCTGAGACCTGCTCAGGAATATCGTTCCCGGACCTATACAGGCCGTCGGGCAATACCCCTTCAAACAGGACCTCAATAAACCCACAATATCCGATCCAAAGTCTCAGTTAGTTATGTAAATACTAAACAGACCTCACTCCGCCGCAACTCCGAGGTATACCCTACACACGCCTGCAACTGTTCTACCCTGTCGGCGATCTCAGCCAACGCGCCTGCCTCTCTTCTGATCCGTGGGCGCGCTTTTCCGAGAGAAATGCTCATATAAGGAGTTCCACCATCGTCTACATCATTAAATCCACAATCGAAAAAAAACAGCCGAAACTTGTACCAACCCGGAAGTAAGATATTCGGCACAGAAATTCTCCGTCATTCCTCCAAATTATTTTTTAAAACTTTGGCCATGTTTAGCATGAGAATCCATCTCTTTAACACTGTGAACAACTCTGAATACATGAAACACCATTGTAGCCCCCCTTTAAGAAACTTTCATTAATGCTGTCACGTAACAAATCTGTCCAAATATAAAATTAAATGAATAGCTAATTACTACATTGAAATAAAAATGTAAAGACCGTACAAATATTATAAATCGCAAATCTAAATAATTGGGAATCATGTAAAAAAATAAAAAATAAAAACATTGCACATTTCATTTAACTATTATAACATTTAGTTTTGTTCGCTTGGCTGTTTCCTAATAAAAGTCCAGATATTTGTCAAGTTTTTCGTCAGGTGTCTTTTTAAATTATATGATGTAATTACATTGCCATCTTGCCGCCAGCCAATCGCTGCATTGCTGATCGTGGTTTCGAGTATCGATACATAGCCCCTTTTAAACCAACCCATGAACGCGCAATTATCTCAGATAACTCAATCCAGCCATACTAACCATCAACAACAGGTGCTTTCGAAGAACCGAATTAGCCAGATCCTGATTAGCGCGACGATATCATCTTGGATGTGACATTTCATCTCGGATGTAATAAGCGACATATGAAGAACGGACCCCTGGACTCACACCAGGAATGTACTTCAGGGTGATTTATTGTGCAAAGATGTGTGTAATTCTGTAAATATAAAACAGTATACAAATTTGAATAAATTAATAAATACACATTAACAGATCTTTATAGCAGTACTTGAATATTCATAAGTAACAGCATTGTAAATTATCTATTAGAAAACTTAACATGAAGTAAACAATATAAATATAATATAGATACAAATATGAATCAAAGTTCTATAAAATGATCGCACTACTGCACTGTGTGTCTAGCTAACGTGCCTAACTCGTCAGGTGAACAAGCCCGAACATGTTCCCTGAGATGCGTTTCAAGTCTATGCATTATAGCCTAATATGCGATATAACATTAAATATTCTAATAAACAAAAAACTCAGGATAACATTTTGTCCACAAGATAATGTGAAAATATAATTAACAATGTAAACATGTAGGCGGAATGCCGCTGTAACGGTCATTAATCTCTCTCGTGAACTTATCATACAATGAATTATGTAAATGTACTTACGATTAGTTGCACGCACACATTTATCCACACAATCCTTAAAGGGCCCACTTCTAACTAATTTAACTATGAAATATAGACTATAAACACATCTACACATCCAGCCTCAATACTGTCTTGGTTCCCTTTCGAACGTTCACTCTCGTTATGTATGGGAAAAATCTCCTTTTTTCCATTCTGCTGAAGCCTGATTTGTTCACGTTTGTGTAGCTGCACAAACCAATGGCGCTTCAGCCAGAAGGGGCGGGGCCGACCGCTATATAAGTCGGCCAGTAGCGCCATTCATCAGACCAATTCTCCTTCAGCGATGATGAGCATCCCTTCGCTGACTGCTAAGAAGAAGCCATGGAAGAAGCTCCAGCTCTGCTCACCGCCGTAGAAGAAGCCGAGGCAGTGGCGCGACGCGATCCCTGCAGGCATCCAGCATCCGGAGCAGGTAAAAAGAGCAAATTTGTTACAAATGTTGCACCGCGAGTATGGGTCGTGCAAGGAGCTTTTGCACGATGAAGACAGACACAGCGAGTGCGCCACCTGCCTTGGGCCGCGCCCACGCAGAGGCTGCGCTCGCTGATGGCTCGTGCCCTTTCTTTGGGAGCATGAGCCTCTCCCGTCTACGCTTGTGGGTTGCCTTGTTTCATCATGGCAGTCCCTCCTGCCAAGCCCTCCTGTCTCTACAAAGGCCACAGCACAGGCGATCGGCAAAACCATGGCCAGTCTGGTGATGTGGAGTGCCACCTCTGGCTAACGCGGACAGAGATCAGGGAAGTCGAGAAAATGGCCTTCCTCGACTCGCCAGTCTCGCCGAAAGGGCTATAACTCTGCTGTAGACGGGTTCACTGAACGGTTTTCGGAGGCTCAAAAGACGTCGCAGGCGCTGTGTCACTTCCTTCCTAAATGCGCCAGCCCCGCGGCCGCAGGCTGCCAGAATAGCCCCACTGCTCAGCTTGCAAAAACCAGCACAGCATCAGTCTCAGCGGAAGACGGAACCTGGGCTGAAACAGCACCCTCGGCCGGCAAAACGCTTCTCCTTCCTGAAGCGCCAGGGTCCCCGCCCACGAGTGGTGATGGACCCCGAGCCGCTGAAGCCGTCCTGAGACGCCAGAGAGGAAAAGGAGGGGTTCCGTTCTCGCCTCAGCCGGAACACCCCGAAAAACAGCTTGCCTTCACTCCTCACCTCTTCGAACATCTCTGAGAGATGGTGTTTCGTTTTCAGCGGGTCACGTCCTGCAGGTGCAGCGCGTACCCGAATATTTTACTGCTGTGATAGCAGACCCACATACTTTAAAGAGCAAAATTCCTCATCCTCTCAAAAACACAAACATTTACACGAATGCAGACTTCCCGTTTTTTCAAGGCGAGCTCTCGTTCGAGAAAATAAAGCCTCTCACCTCCCATTACATGGCCTGGGCAGCCATTTAGAGAATATCGAGATGGGTTTTAGAAACAATTCGACGAGGCTACTCACTGCAGTTCGCTCGCAGACCGCCCCGCTTCAGAGGTGTTATTCAAACTTCTGTTCCGGACAACGAAGCTATTGTTCTCCAGCAGGAGGTGCAAACACTACTTGCAAAAGGTGCTGTGGAAATAGTGCCTCCAGCAAACAGTGAGTCAGGCTTTTTCAGCCGCTATTTCCTCGTCCAAAAGAGAGACGGCGGCTCAGACCTATCCTGGATCTCAGACATCTGAACAGCTCGCTTATGCGCCGGTCGTTCAAGATGATGACCAGGGACAGGAGTTGAAAATCAGCATTTGCTATAAACTTTTTATGCAGCACTTCAGTGACAAGCTTGCTTTGACACTATGTTTGTTTGCATTGTCCCTGTCAAATAAATAAAAAAAAAAAAAAAAAAATGACGTTCAAAAAGATTCTTGCGCATGTTTGCCCCGAGGATTGGTTTTTGACTGTAGATATGAAAGATGCTTACCTTCACACCCACATAGCCCCCCGTCACAGACCGTTCTTGAGATTCGCATTCGAGGGAGTGGCCTATCAGTATGCATTGTCCCTGGCCCCACGCACTTTTACGAAGTGCATAGACGTGCACTCTCAGGCAGATGGGAATCCACATATTGAACTACCTCGACGATTGGCTTGGTCTAGCCAGATCAGAACGGGAGCTGGCCGCTCACAAAGAACTGCTACTCAGTCATTCAGAGCACCTTGGGTTGGTCATCAACCCACACAACAGCCAGTTGTTGCCCAGACAGCAAACTGCCTTTCTGGGAATGGTTCTAGACTACCGCCCTAATGCGGGCATGGATCTCACCGGATCGATCCCTGATGATTCAGCGATTGACGGCTTGCCTCAAACCGGGGACAACACGCCCCTTGAGGGTATTTCAGAGGTTGCTTGGCCTTATGGCGGCTGCCACCTCTGTGACTCCACTGGGCTTGCTTCACATGCGGCCCCTCCAATTTTGGCTGAAAGCCCGAGTCCTGCCCCACGCTTGGCGTCGGAAGTGAGAGTGAGCCACCGCTGTAACGAAGCCGTGGCCCCCTGGAAGACCTCTCACCTGTTCCAAACAGGAGTGAGGATGGGCGTGACCTCCAGAAGGAAGGTGATTACAACAGACGCATCCAACTCCGGGTGGGGACGCGCTGTTGGAGGGCAATCCGGCATTCGGCTCCTGGGCAGCTCAGCAGCGATGCCTACATATCAACTACCTGGAAATGATGGCAGTTTCCTTAGCCCTGAAAACTTTCCTTCTGGCCATCAAGGGTCACCACGTCCTTGTCCATTCGGACAGCATATATCAATCACCAAGGCGGCCTCAGGTCTCACACCTTATACAGGTTGGTTCGTCACCTCCTGCTTTGGACACTGAAGGAACTCCTCTCGCTAAGGGCGGTTCATGTGCCAGGCAAGCTGATCCTGGGAGCGGACATGCTGTCCAGAGGCAAAGTAGCCCCAGGCAATTGGGCGCTACATCCTCAGACGGTACAGCAAATTTGGGCGGCCTTTGGGAAGGCAGAGGTCGACCTCTTCGCCGCAGAAGACAACTCTCATTGCCCAACATTTTTCTCGATACAGTCAGATGCCCTGGCCCACGACTGGCCCAGGGCTCGCCTGTATGCATTTCCTCCTATCACCCTGATTCCCCAAGTCATCAGGCGAGTCAGGGAAACCAAATTTTCCCTCCTCTTAGTAGCTCCACTCTGGAGGAACCAGGCTTGGTTCCCAGAGCTGATGCAGCTCATAATGATGGCCCCGTGGCCCATCCTGTTGAGGAGGGACCTTCTCTCACAGGCGAAAGGTATGATTTGGCATCCCCGCCCAGAGCTGTGGAGCCTTCATGTCTGGTGCCTCGACGGGAGTCTGGTAAGCTCCAAATGAGAGTGAGTAACACCATTCTTGAGGCAAGAGCGCCGTCTACGAGACGGCTCTATGGCCAGAAATGGTCAGTATTCCTCAATTGGTGCTCTGTATGGCAATTTGACCCGTTTTCATGTGATGTGTCCTATGTGCGGACTTTTCTGCAAGAGCTGCAGGATAAATGGCGCACCCCATCCACGCTCAAAGTATATGTGGCAGCCATCGCGGCAAATCATTCTCTCGAGGCCGGCCACTCAATTGGCAGGAACGACTTGGTCGTAAAATTTCTGAAGGGCGCGAGGAGACTGAATCCTCCTCGTCCTCAGACAGTGCCATGTTGGGACTTATCCATGGTCCTAAAGGTCCTAAAAAGGCCACCGTTTGAGCTGCTCAGTTCGGCTGACTTGCGGCTCCTATCGCTTAAAATGGCCCTTTTCCTTGCTTTGGCATTGGTTAAGTGAGTGGGTGACTTGCAAGCGCTGTCAGTCAGCACTTCGTGTCTTAAGTTTGGGCTTAATGACTGCAAGGTCATTTTAAAACCGAGACACGGCTATGTTCCTAAAGTGCTCTCTACTCCTTTTAGAGCGCAAGTAATATCCCTATTGGCGCTCCCCGCTGCAGACGGAGAGCAGGGACCGAACACGCTCTGCCCTGTTAGGGCTCTGAGAGTCTATGTGGAACGTTCCAAACTGTTCAGGCAATTGTTTGTTTGTTTTGGAGGTCGCTAGAAAGGTCTGCTGGCCACAAAGCAAAGACTGTCTCGCTGGATTGTTGATGCAATAGCTTTGGCTTACGCATCTGAAGGATTGGAATGCCCTATTGGTGTGAGAGCCCACTCCACAAGGGGAATGGCCTCCTCATGGGCGTGGTCCAGCCGTCCACTTTTTCCAGATTCTATAACTTGCAGGTGCGGATTCTATCTGTCTAACCTCCCTTGTGGAAGTAGTTTCTCAAGCCTTCAGCTAGGCTTGGGGCAAGATAATGTCCAGTCCCTTAGGGCCCTTATTAGTGCTCTAACACTGGGCTCACAGAGCAGCATGTGATTGTTCCTCATAGTGCGGCGTGATTGGATTCATTCCCATACATAACGAGAGTGAACGTTCGAAAGGGAACGCTTCCGGTTACTTGACGTAACCTCGGTTCCCTGAGATAAGGGAACAAGCGTTATGTCACTTGCCACACTATAAGCTGCGTGAATCGATGACTGTCACTTCAGTCGAATTGATTTGGAACAGTCCAAATCATTAACACAGGCGGGAGGGTTCGGAAGAGTTCACTTTCGAGGGGTGGCCTTTCTTACAGTTATGATGATCTATATTAAATCTGGACAGCTCATGATATAAGCCAATCACTGAAAATCTGACATTGATTTTTCCTTGGTTTTCAGTGCTGTATAAACTTATCAACTATTTTCTTAATGTCCTTTGGATAAAAACATTGTTTAGTAAAGGTGTGATGATCTCTGTGTTATGTGGGGTTTTCCTCCTAAGTGATTGTTCTTTGGTAGTTTCTTTGAGGAAACCAGTTGTTGACTTCCTTTTGGAACCTTTAAAATAAGTGAGATGAATGACCACGAGAGAGAGAGAGCTGAATTTGTTTAGTTTCCTTTAAGCTTGTTTCTTTTGTACATCAACACTGCTACACACATTACACTTCCATGCATTCATTTAACTTTACATCACTGATTCCTGACTGTTACATTCTACGTTGTTCTTTTTTTTCCCTTTAGTTTGATTATTATTATTTTTTTAAATAAAGATTGTATCCTACTTCTTTCTTTCTTGTGTGTCCTGTTTCTGTTCCATCCCTTTTGAGCCCCGGAGCGTAACAGATGGGAACTCGTTCTCGTCACAGTAGGATCCAATCAATGTGAGGATGATTTGGAAATATTTGATCATTTTTGTCGTATTTTGTAGTTTTTGATTCTTTGAACATGCTTGGAAATGTTTGGTGATGACGCTTTGAGGGAAATCCAGTTTGAATAATTTGACGTCACACAATAAGACGTCCTGCACTGAAACACTCTCAAGACCTGTTTTTGTTTTTTTGCGGAATTACATATTGTCACCTACAACATCAAAAAAACAATTATAAAATAATAGAAGATAAAAAATACTCACCACTACCACATCAACTTTGTTCATCCTAAGTGACCAGTGTGTCTCATAGTCCTGTACTTTAACCTCTTTGATCTGGTTTTAACTCTCTCTTTGATCTGTGTGTCTCTGTGTCTTCAGTCTCTGTGATCTGTGTGTCTCTGTGTCTTCAGTCTCTGTTGATTGTGTGACTGTGACGTCGCTGTAGCGGCTCTTATTCACCATCAGCTGATCCCGAGGAAACTGAACTGACGTCTAAATACTGAGAGTCCTACAATAAAACACACAGACAGTCACATATGAGTATGAGACATTACTGCTGTCACATCACATCAGCAGATCCAGCTCAGAAAAACACACAGTATATTCATATTACAGCTAGAGATATGAATCAGAGTATGTGAGCGGACCGCGGAGTGGAGCGGTGTGATTTTGACTGGAGCGAGGAGCGTATTTTTTAAAAGTCGGAGCATCGTGGTTTTCACTCGCTCCAAGAGCGCTCCAGCACCAATCCATCATGAGTACAATTCATGCCAACAGCCCGTAACATAACTGGATATTTAGCAAGAAATCACATTAAACATATTTAGCTAGCTTGATATATAAGGATCACTCAAATCAGAAAGAATGTGAAGGCTATGATGTCTAGATGGACATGAGCGGGAAGATATAGTTCTCAAGGATGTTTGATTTTTCTAAATACTGAATATTTTCAGCTGAAAGCATGATTTAAACAAGTAGGCTACTACAAAACTTAATTATTCACACGCAATCCCTTTCTCAATAATGCATTCAAACAAATGTAATCTTACAGTGCTACTTCATCTGTATCTGATTTTGAATGAGCAGAAATCTGTAGAAGAAATTAATCGATCCGTAGGTAAAATAACTGGCAAAACGTTTCATCACAAACTAAATTTGCACCGCAAAAAGCAGCAATTATATATTTGTCATGTGGTAGGAAAAAAGTTTGCACACTAGTGATCCAATAAGCCACTTTGAAACTCTCCTTGTGTTTTTCTTAATTTATTTTTTAATATACATCATGAATATAAGTTAAACTGTGGAATTTCAAACATACTGAAATTCTTTAGACGCAGAGCGAAGGTGGAGCGGTGTTTCTGATATCAGTAAGCACGGAGTGGAGCGGAGCGGAGTGATAATTAAATGCTCGGAGCGCGGAGGAGAAATAGTTGACGCTCCACTCCGCTCACATACTCTGATCTGAATGAACAACTGATCATAGATTAATAACAGTGAATGATCAACAACTCTCTCTTTATCATTTGCACACAGAGACACAGGAAGAGATGTGAAAGGAGTGAAATTATTTCCTTATGAAATGAATTCTTTGTGAAGCCAAACATTCAGGAACTCTCGCAATGCAAATGCAAATACAACAAAACAATGGGCTTTGATCTCCTCGTGGAGCCAAACACTCAGAAACTCTTACAATGCAAATGCCATGCCACAAGACAACAGATAGGAAGATCTGGAAGAAAGACCATTTGCTCTTTGGTCCCTTCACCCATCGTTCCCCCCTGGGCACATGGTCCAGGCAACTAAAAGTTGCTATGCTCACATAAAACATTTACTATATCTTCAGGATTCATGATCGTAAACTTTGCATGTTTGGTGTCATTTTAAAGGTCTTTGTGCGATTGGTAAATTGGTCTCAATTTCACAGTAGTCACTTGTATTATAAGAAAGATTGAAAACTTTTGTAGAATTACAAAAGTGAGAGCAGCTGAGAAGATCGTTGGTGTCTCCCTCCCCTCCTTCCAGGACATTTATGGAACCCGTCTCACCCGTAAAGCCCTCTGCATCGCAGGTGATCCCACACACCCATCACACAGCTTCTTCAGTCTGCTGCCATCAGGGAGGAGACTGCGGAGTCTCCAGGCCAGGACCAGCAGACTGAAGGACAGCTTCATTCATCAGGCTTTTAGGAAGCTGAACTCCCTCCCGACCTTGCCCCCCCTCCCCTCTTTTTCCCCATGCACCACTGAACTCTGAACCTCAGTCCCTACCCCCCGCCCCAGCTCCCACGAACACACTGGGACATGCACCAGATACTTTGTACAGCATTGGTCTGCTCACTTCCTCATTCAGCAGTTAACTGACCTCATTCAACTACCTCTTCTATCAGTTTAAATAAAGAACTGCTCTCTGAGATTTTTGACACTTTAATCAGATTAAATAAGCTCTTTTGCACTACAATCATTATATCTGCACTGTTTACTGGTTTGCACTCTATCTACCATGTGCCTTGTGCTGCTTTAATTATCTTTCTTTTTTACATGACCTATTTGTATATTTGTATAGTTGTACTTTATATTTTATTATCTGTATTTAATGCTCTACTATTAGTGTTATCTGTATGCACCAAGGGTCTGAGAGTAACGCAATTTCAATTCTCTGTATGTATGTACTGTACATTTGGAAGAATTGACAATAAAGCAGACTTGACTTGACTTGACATCACAGAATTAAACAGTTTAAAGTACAGAAACTAAAGTGGAGTTGAATTATTATCTTATATTCTCCAAATATGTCTGTTACTAAACTTTGGCCATTTTAAAAGATTTAAATAATAATATACTCACAATAGTATAATTTCTCCAGTTTATAATGTGGATCAAATTCCATATCAGAGAGTAACTTCACTTCTGAATCTCCTGGTTTATTCCCAATCAGATTCAGTTCTCTCAGGTGTGAGGGGTTTGATCTCAGAGCTGAAACCAGAGCAGCACAACCTTCATCTGTGACACCACAGTCTCTCAACCTGTAGAGAACAATGACACAGTGTTAATTGTAGTTGAAGTGTGTGTAGTTTGTTATTGACTCTGGTCTCAGAGCAGGAGAGGAGATATAATGACAAGCATTGTCACAAACTGCTGCTGACAGAATGAGATTTATGAATGTTGATGCTCAATGGTGCTGTTTGAAACTGTCATGTGCTTCAGGACTGAACAGACACACAGAGCTGAATGTGAGATATTGTTTTATAGTGATATAAGGACAGATCTGCCTGGAGAAACACTGGAAAAAGTCACTTGCTCTTCTAATTACGACTTACGGTTTACCTAAAAATGAAGATTAAAAATCATAAAAATCCCACAGACTTACATTGACAAAATGTTCAGATGAGCCAAGACTATTCAAACTCCAACTGTCAAAATTCAAATGTAAACAAACTGAAGGTCTTTAGACTCCATTTAGCTGCCATTCTATGAACTATTTCTAGACCATTCAAACTTATTTAACCTTCCATTCTGTCTAATATTTCTAATCTATCAATCATCTATATGGGGCAGTCGTGGCCTAATGGTTAGAGAGTCTGACTTGTAACCCGCAGGCAGGGATGTACTGGTCATCAGGAGTATCGGGACATTCCCGGTGGGCCGGTCGAGTAGTGGGCCGATCACTGAAGTGCAGAGGTGGGTAGAGTAGCCAAAAACTGTACTCAAGTAAAAGTAAAAGTACTTATAGAAATATTTACTCAAGTAAAAGTAAAAGTAATAGTCTGAATAGTTACTTGAGTTAGAGTAAAAAAGTATCGGATAAAAAGTTACTAGTTACTTTGGATCATATACTGTATATCTATAGTCTATTTTTATTTTGATATATAGATACAATTTATGTAATTGTTTATGTGTGTGTGTGTATATGTATGTATGTATATATATATATATATATATATATATATATTTTATTTTATTTTAGCTTTATTTCAAGGAAACTTTATTTCAAGGAAATTTTTTTCATCAGCCCTTATGCCAGTCTTCAGTGTCACATAATCCTTCAGAAATCATTCCCAATATGTTGATTTACTATCAATGATGTTCTTTTTAGCTTTCTATTCATCAAAGAATCCTAAACAAAATATCACAGGTTCCAAAAAATATTAAGCAGCAAAACTGTTTCCAGCGCTGGTAAAAAAATCAATATATTAGAATGATCTCTGAAGGATCATATGACTCTGAAAACTGGATTAACAGCTGATGAAAATTCTGATTTGCATCACTCAATTAAATTATATTTTAAAGTACCTATATTAATTATGTATTATATATAAATAACCTCTGACACGGAGAAGAGTGAAAACTCCTCACATGACGGTTGTTACCGAACATCTGAACATAACGAACCAAATGCACATTGACAGATCTTCTTCCATCTGTTCTGCAAAATGTAAACAAATGTATATTTCTGCAAGCGTAAATATTGTGGAAATATCAATATTAATTGTGTCTAGGTGAAGGCATTCCTCCTGGAACAGAGGTAACGCGGGTTTGGAGGGTGTTCATTTTATACTCTGTGACAGCTTATTTAATGTCAAAATTACACATTGTATTTAATTTATAAGTTACACGTACAACAAACTGGTAATGTCATAGTGGTATCGTGTACTGTAATCGAATGATGCCTATCTAAGTTATACCTGTTGAACCGTAGACAGCACACGCGGTGTTCATCTAATAAAGATCTTCATCGCTAGCAAACAATAGCCTTTACAGATTTGCTTTCAGTTGACTGTAGATCCAAAGCCACGTCTTCAACGCTCTTGATGTTCTTAAACTTTCTGTTACAACTCTGAGTGAACCGCTTCAGACGCTCAGCGCACACGACAGGGAACTGAACGAATCATTCAAACTGATTCGCGAACCGATTTACTGGTTTGCCAAATGGTTTGATCAAGCTTTTGAACAGAACTGACTCAAAAGAATGAATCATTCGCGAATGGGCATCGCTCATTGCCAAGAGAAAAGTAGATGGCGCGTTTGGAATAAACTGAAGCATTTATAACTTGTATTGCATTAAGATAAAGTAACGAGAGGAGCGTAGCCCACAGTAACGAAGTAAAAGTACAGTTTTTCCACTAAAAATTTACTTAAGTAAGAGTAAAAGTACCCATCTTTAAATATACTCCAAAAGTATTAGTTACCCAAAAAATGTACTCAAGTAAATGTAACAAAGTAAATGTAACTCGTTACTACCCACTTCTGCTGAAGTGAATGAGACCTCCCTCACATTAGGCGCTGTTTTTAAATTACAGCGAACTGCAAAAAGCGTTACGCAATGCATTCATCAGACAGTTACGCAAGTGATAAACAAAACGCGCAAAAGCAGAGTGGGATCAGAAACCCGCACAGTGCTGATGAACGTGCGCTGCGCTTACGTCACAATGTAAAGTGATAAACAACACAAGTGGCTTGATCCATTCAGATGTGACACAGAATTGTGTTATACAGTCGTGTGATATGAGAACATTAAAGCTTCTGTGGTGATGCTGGCTGAAAACAGACACGACAATGTAAACTTCATGACGAGGTAAATTGGAAAATGGCAATACATAGACTTGTAAATTCATCACCAAGTAACTATTAACACTGTACAATAGAGATGTATTTATTATAAATGTTACTGTTATTAGCCAACTTAAATATTAAATATTACCGGTAAATAAGTTCTTAAAGGATAGTTTACCCAAAAATGAAAATTGTCATTTTCTCAACATCGTGTCATTTCAAACCTGTATGAATTTCTTTCTTCTGTGGAACATAAAAGAAGATAATTTCAGAAGTTCAAGAAATTTTTATCCATACAGAAATCAACGGTTACCAAAATGGTTTGATAACGTTCTGCAAAATATCTGTTGTGTTCTACAGAAGAAACTAAGTCATACAGGTTTGGAATGACATGAGGGTGAGGAAATGATGACAGAATTTATTTATCAATAGATATCCTGCATTCTAGCTCAAAATCAATGCTTTACTGTCAAGTGCATTTCTATGTGACAAAAATGCATTATTAAGTTTGTTGCATTTGTCATGAATTCAGTAATATCTATTATTATTTACTCCAATTAAATGCATGAGGGAACTTGTGGGCCAGATGGGCTGGATTTGTCCAGGGCCGAATTTTAACCCCAGTCCAGCCCTGACCACAGGTCACAGGTTTGAGTCTCGGTACTGACAGAGATTGTCATGTCCTTTCCCATCCTCTTCTTTTCTATCTATCTATCTATCTATCTATCTATCTATCTAACATTTATTTTAATCTTACAATTTACATTAAAGGACACATCTTACTGAAGACAAACACATGAGACTATCAGAGAGATGATCTTACCACAGCATCTCCAGTTTACAGTGAGGATCCTCCAGTACAGCAGAGAGCTGATTTACTACAGAATCACCTATTTTACTGTCAGACAGATCCAGTTCTCTCAGGTGTGAGGGGTTTGATCTCAGAGCGGAAGCCAGAGCAGCACAACCTTCATCTGTGACGCCACAATCTCTCAACCTGTAGAGAACAATGACACACTCTTCACTCTCTCAGATCAGATCAGTTTAGCTGTGAATCCATTAGTAAAGAGAAAGTACAAATCACTGTGTGATGCATATTTGGACTGAGATTTAAAATGTCAAAGAACAAAAAATAAATAAAGGAAATAAATAATTTAAAGCGTCATTCAAAAAGAAAAAAAATAATGTCAGTATTTTTCATCAAAGTGTCTGTCTTATGTAGACAATAATTCAAATCTGTTAAATCACACTCTTTACTACATAGCTGAGCTTTATAGTGCCATTTCAATCTGTATTAATATGCATAGAGTAGTGGAGTGTGTGTGTGTGTGTGTTTCTCCATCACCCAAGGATAGCAAAACCTGAGATCACCTACACTGTGAGATATTATTCATACTTAGTGTAAATTGTGGCAGATAGTACTTACACCCTCAATGTATTGCAGTGCTTTACAAAACAGTAGGTAATAACATATTTTTTATATGATTATATTCATTATAAACAGATGCTGCCTTCTAGTGTCCTTCCTTGTGTCTATTCCTAACCCCCCCTACACCTGCTCCTAATCACACTGAAGCTGCTGATCAGTAAAGCTGTTCTTGAAGCTGCAGGAAGAGACTCACGCTTCTGAGTTTGGGAACAATATGAGCTACATGTGATTGATTCAGGGATGTGTCCAGGATTTTAAACTTGGGGTGGCAACTATAGATCAGTGTTTGTACTCCCCATATATTCTTTAACAATAACACCAGTGTTGGGGAGGAACTAGTTACATGTGACGGAATTACATAATTTAATTTCAAAATAAATGTAAGTGCAATCTGTTACAGTTACTGAGAAAAAAAAGTGTAATTAAATTACAGTTACTTGTGAAAATATTAACAATTACAAAGGGGGTTACATTTGAATTTTTTCACACAAACACGCACATACAGATTTGATTGATTTATTTCTTAATTGCATTGACGGCTCTAAAATACGAGACACCAGTGTTTCAGGAGTTTAGTACACAGAATAAGATGCATGCTTATTCAATAACTGTTTTATTTCCTATTTGGGTTTATGCATATGCTTTAAGATTAACGTTTTTTTTCCCTCCCCAAGGCATTGTTAGATGCCAGTGTTTCGTGTCATAGCTGTGAAAAGATTTGATTTTAAAAACGGTATAGCTATCAAACTATTTCTTGTTATGATTTTAAACCTGTATTTAACCAGAATTATCAGAATTTAACCAGAATCAGATTGATCTCAAAATAAAAAAGGTGCTAATGTCTGATTTTGTGGTGGCTGTGGTTTAAAATTAAATGATTATAATCTTAATTGAAGTGATGAAGGCTTTTGAAAGTCTGCCAATAATCAGTGTTGAGTTCTACTGTAAGCTTAACCTTTAAATGTTTCAAATGCTTTAAATGTTTCAAAATTATTAACAGTTGAAAATATTTAACATTTAGAAAAGTAATCAAAAAGTAATCAAATGTAATATGTTACATTACTTTAATAAAGCAATTGAAATAGTAACACTTACTACTATAAGTTACTACTTATTACATTTTAAATAGGGTAACCTATTATAGGGTATATAACCTATTACCTTCCCAGCACTGTCTAACAGTAACCCTCACAGAAAATCTTCTGCAAGTCAATGGTGAAAAGTGTCAAAGATTCATGTATTCACTTGCCCTTTGCACTCACTTATGTATATAGTTATTTTCACCTTATGCCGTTGGATTTATAATTAGACATTATAAAATCACTATTATGACATAATGTCAAAAATACTTTTGTTTTCTGCAACATGTGAGTAGAGCTGAAGAGTATGAAGAGTTAAATTTTCTGCAAAATGTGAGTTGAGCTGTCCTCATTTTAATGCATTAACTGTCTATAACAGTAATGTCAAAGGGTGAGTGATTTATGTAGCTACTTACTTGATAATATTTTGAGCTCATTTAAAATTCTAAACAACAACAACAAAAAACCTTCTTTGTTTATCTTTTCATTATTTATAAACTTTTATTAAAGAAATCTAGAAGTCTAACCACAATATGGCGGTGCGTCCACACGCAGCGGCTTCTCTCTGTCCCATCAGAATGGTGTTTTCGTGTTTTTTGTCTTGTGAGTCACAGTGTTTTTGTACGTCTTCATCCCGTCTACCTGTCTTTTAGCGGGCATACAGTCGTGAGTTTCTGCTGGATGTCAGCAGAACCACATTTTTAGAGTTAAACTCCGCGCACGCGGAAGAGCTGCTCCGGAGGCCTACACCATCACCGACCCCCACAACTGCATCTCGCACACAGCGGAGGCGCCAACAGGCAGAGTGAGAGAAAGCAGAAGAGGGGTAAGCACGGAGGTTTCCGGGCTAGGCTAACGGCTAACCCACACAAGCCAGCTATCCCCACCATCGTACTGGCTAACATACGCTCTTTGGACAATAAACTGGACTACATCCGATTACTACGCTCAACTCAGAGGACTGTAAGAGACTGTTGTGTTTTTGTGTTCACGGAAACATGGCTTAGCAACAGCATTCCAGACGGCGCTATTCAGCTCGATCAGCTGACGTGCTATCGAGCGGACAGAGCTCTCGTCGCGGGAGGTAAAATCCGCGGCGGCAGGCTTTGTGTTTACATCAATGACGCGTGGTGCCGCGATGCTGTTGTGGTCTGCAAACACTGCTCACCCCTGGTGAAGTTTATGATTATTAAGTGCCGACCGTTCTATCTACCGAGGGAATATACAGCCATACTCCTCGTTGCTGTATACATTTCTCCGAACAACAACAACAGCAACAGGAACGATGCACTAAATGAACTGTACCAGCACATCAGTGAGCAGCAGACAGCCCACCCTGATGCTTTTCTCATCATAGCTGGGGATTTCAACCATGCAGACTTAAAGAGTGTGTTTCCAAAAATACACCAACACATTAACTTTCCAACACGAGGTAATAACATTTTAGACTTTGTCCCCCTACAGACCACACCTGCAGAGAGGGGTCTTACAAATTCCCACGGGTCATCAGACAGGCTAAGAGACAGTACATCAATAACACAGGAGGATAGCCCATTGTATTGATGATGTAACAGTCACAAAGTTTCAGCGACAGCAGAGACACTTGGAGCCTGTAAGGACAGGGAGGATAGCCCATTGTTACAGACCATTAAGGACTACAAGCCCCCACCGCAGACCTGTGACAGCAACATCTCTCTGCTGAACGAGGTGAACGCCTTCTTCGCTCGCTTTGAGGAACAAAACAGCACCACTGCACAGAAGACTCCACCTCCTCCCGGTGACCAGGTGATGACGCTGACTCCAGACAGTGTGAGGAGATCCTTCAGCAGGATCAATGCATGCAAAGCTCTGGGTCCTGACAACATCCCTGGGCGTGTACTGAGAGACTGTGCAGTGGAACTCACTGATATCTTCACAGACATTTTCAACATCTCTCTTAGTCAGGTTGTTGTTCCCACATGCTTCAAAGCTAACACCATCATTCCGGTCCCGAAAAGGCAGTCTCCATCCTGCTTCAGTGACTACCGTCCTGTTGCACTTACTCCTATCCTCATGAAGTGCTATGAACGGCTAGTCATGCACCATATCAAGTCTGCCCCCCCCCCCCCCCCCCCCCCCCCCCCGACCCCTTCGGTTTTGCAATCCGCTCGACCGACGACGCCATCGAAACTGCCCTCCACTCAGCACTCACACATATAGACAAAAAGGACTCATACATCAGAATGTTGTTCATAGACTTCAGTTCAGCATTCAACACAATCATACCTCAACAGCTCATTTACAAACTGGTCCAGCTCAACACTTCGCTGTGCAACTGGCTGTTGGACTTTCTGACTGGAAGACCTCAGGCAGTACGGGTCGGTAGCAACACATCCAGCACCATCACACTGAACATTGAGGCCCCCCAAGGATGTGTGCTGAGCGCCCTCCTCTTCACTCTGCTGACCCACGATTGCACACCGTCACACAACTCCAACCTCTTTATTAAGTTTGCAGATGACACGACTGTGGTGGGTCTCATTAGCAACAGAGATGAGACAAACTACAGGAGCGAGGTGATCCGCTTGGCCGGGTGGTGCAGTGACAACAATCTCTCTCTGAATGTGGAGAAGACGAAGGAGATTGTTGTTGACTTCAGGAGAGTGCACACTCAGCATGCTCTTCTGACCATCAACGGTGCATCTGTGGAGAGAGTGAGCAGCACCAAGTTTCTGGGTGTGCACATCACAGAGGACCTCTCCTGGACCGACAACACCACAGCACTGGCCAAGAAAGCACAGCAGCGTCTCTACTTCCTCCACAAACTGAGAAGAGCTACCTTCTACAGAGGCACCATCGAGAGCATCCTGACTAGCTAGATCACTGTGTGGTATGGCGCCTGCAACGCGTCCTGCCAGAAGACTCTTCAACGCATAGTGAGAAAGCAGCTGAGAAGATCACTGGATCCCACACACCCCTCACACAACCACATCTACCTAACTCCACCAACTCGCAAAGCCCTCTGCATTGCAGGTGATCCCACACACCCGTCACACAGCCTCTTCAGTCTGCTGCCATCAGGGAGGAGACTGCGGAGTCTCCATGCCATGCCCAGCAGACTGAAGGACAGCTTCATTCATCAGGCTGTCAGGAAGCTGAACTCGCTCCTGAACTTGCTCCACTTTCCCTCTTCTGTCCCAGCCACCACTGAACTATTAACACCAACCCCCCCAGGTCCCACATCCCCAGGTCCTTCCACTCCCCCCTTCCCACTAACATACGATGACATGCACCAGTCACTTTGTGCAGCATTGGTCTGCTCACTACCTCATTCAGCATAGAACTGACGTCATTCTACTACCTCTTAAGTCAGTTTAAATAAAAGATCTGCTCTCTGAGCCCTTTGTCACTTTAATCAGACTGAATAAGCTTTTTTTTGCACTACAATCTCTTTTATCTGCACTGTTTGTTCACCTCACTGGTTTGCACTCTATCTGCCATGTGCCTTGCGCTGCTTTATTTAATTTAATTTTTATTATTTTTTTTACATGCCCTTATTTATATAGTTGTATTTTATATTTTATATTTGATCTGTATTTATCTGTATTTTTAGGCTCTACTGTTAGTGTTATCTGTATGCACCATGGGTCTGAGAGTAACGCAATTTCAATTCTCTGTATGTATGTACTGTACATGTGGAAGAATTGACAATAAAGCAGACTTGACTTGACTTGACTTGAAATGTGTAAAATGTTGCTCATCAGAATCATGGGTTCGATCGAGAAATGTAGGCCTGTATGTTAAATGCAGTGCAGTTTTCTCTGGATAAAAGTAGCCTAAACGTAAGAGCCCATGAGCAGATCTGATAAGACCATATGAATGAATTAATTGAATTTGAAGTGCAAATTTTATTTGGAAGGATGAAATAATAGTAGGCTACATTTTTGTCAGTTATTTTATCGGTTATTAAAACAGATACAGAGAAGCACAGTAAAATTACATTTATTTGAATGCATTTGTGAGAGCGTGATTACGAGTAAATTAGTCCTGCCTGTCTGTGCAGCGTCTCTCTACTAATAGTGAAGCTGTGGATTTTGATTACTTCAAAACACAAAGAAATTTTCGCTATAACTTTTCTGTTTCTAAGCATTTTTATTGAAAAATCACAGAGCAGCGTTGACAATATTGTTTGTTTCTGTGTGTGAGTGATCCGTTATGTGTCTGTATGTGTGTGCAGTACAATCCTTGTAGGCAGAACTAGTTTAGAACAGCTATAGTTACGGCATTAATTGTGCTAGTGATTGAGCGGTAATGGAGCACTCTGAGAGCAAACGAAAACCAGAATTCTCAGACCTTCAAAAAATCCCCGCTTCAGTCAAAATCGCGCTGTTCTGCTCTCAATGCACTTCGATCCCATATGCTGCTTTGGGGTGGAAAAGCTCATTTTTAGGGTGGCAGTCGCCACCCTGTGCCTCTGGGTTGAATCACCAGAACATCTGATCAACGTGAGGACACCACATATAATTTTAATTTTATACATGTTAGACATTTTATTTCCATGTTTTGAATATTTTCTTATGTTTTCTTTAAATATAAACACCTCTCTGAGCTAATATACAATGGAATAAATGAGAAGAAATGCAGATTTGTACTCAGGTCAGTCGCCTCAAAAGCCCACTGCTCTTACTCTCTCACTTATCTGACTGGTTTCTTTAGTAATTTTGTCTGCTAACAGTCAAGCCTTTACTAACAAGATGGGCTATTAGCACTTAGTGTAACAGAATCCATTTAAAGGTGTTGCTAATGCAGAAACAGCTTTAACATGAACACAGAAGTCCACACATGAACAAGAAACAAAGTCACACAATGTTTTACTTTCTGTATCTCTGTATCTTGATTGACAGTTGCCTCATCCAATCAGTAATAAGTATTCCATTCACAAACAATACCTAATTTTTACATTTTGTCTGTGTTTTTTGGCTTTTTGGGTGATTTGTTTTTCACTTCACAAATATTTTACAGTGTGTCACATAATCTTACCACAGTTTCTCCAGTTTACAGTGAGGATCCTCCAGTACAGCAGAGATACGCTTCACTCCTGAATCTCCTAATTTATTCACAGACAGATTCAGTTCTCTCAGGTGTGAGGGGTTTGATCTCAGAGCTGAAGCCAGAGCAGCACAACCTTCATCTGTGACGCCACAATCTCTCAACCTGTAGAGAACAATGACACAGTGTTAATTGTAGTTGAAGTGTGTATAGTTTGTTATTGACTCTGGTCTCAGAGCAGGAGAGGAGATATACAGTAGGTGGCCAACCAGAGTGTGCTTTCTACCGCCACGAGTGCCGCCGCCGCGTCTGCAAAGTGCATTTGCAGCTTTTGACCGCTGAGTGGCACTTTAACCACAAGTTATCAAACAAACGCATCAAAGCACATTTTCGCAAATAGCCATCAGCTTTGCCTCGCTGGTGTGTTACATTTGACGGCTGCAGTCAGAGGAAAATGAAAGAAAAACACTGTAGTTAAAATATTTAATATTCACAGATTAAACTTTAGTAGCTATGTTAGTTTCTTAGAATGAATAAAACAGAATAAAACATACATATACTTTGTTATTCGTTACCTGTCCTTTATTTTGATAGATATCTTCTTGGGGAAAAGATATCTGTTTGTACACTGATTAAAAAATTGTTGCCTGTTTTATAAATTATTTCCATTATTTTAGAAAACGCAAGGCACTGAATAATTTCGCTCCCATTATTGCGGCCAAACTAAAACAAATAATGAATAAATTAAACCTGGCCACAATTTAGCTAAATCATTGAAACTGAAAAGAATGGACGGATTAATAAAATGTCCTCACGTTTAAACTCAAGTTCGCTCATTATAATCAACAAAGTGCACACGATGTAAAAAAGAGCTTCATTAATTGACAACTTCAATGATTTTAAAGGGAGTCTTCTTTACTTGCTTTCATACAATTTAATTAAAACTAAAAAGAAAAAAAAATGCAGACGCATTTAAATGCAGGAGTGTATTCTATTCCTTAAAATATCAAAGTGCAAGATTTGCGCGGCGCGCATGAAGCTGAGTGCGACGCACAACATTTATTCTTATTTTTCTACATATTTTTTCTTCATTACAAATGTTTGTTGGTTTTATTTTGTATCATTGCATGTAAAAATAATTAACTTTGTAATGCATTTGCAAAATGTGAAACTGCTATCTTATTCGCAGTCTATAGAATTTTATAATTATTTGTACAATAATATCTAACTTAACCTACTTTGTATCTTTATTAGTTAATGTAAAAGAGATTTATTAAAACAATCAAAATCAACGAATTGGAGCGGCATCAGCCGTTAGATCATTTTAAAATGTCAAATAGCCTTTAATTTACAGGTTATAACTGCATCTGTCTCGGTTGTAGACTTGTGAAGATTTATTTTTAATGCGGATCCCATACAGTAACCGAAAAGAAATGTGCTCTTTTATTATTCATATTCAAGTGTTTTTTGCAGAAAATTATTGCATGACAGGGAGGCACCCTCGCGATTTTCCTTTTTTCCCCCTTTTTTCCTGATAATGAAATAACTTAAAACTGGGGTGCCTTACATACATGAGAAATATATCTACAGAAAGCTTGAAATGTCTTCTTTTAAACAAACCAATTCAAAACGAAAGCAAATACTCCCTGATTATGCGCATCCTGTGGAGATGAGAGTCAGCACACCGTGAATTTCATCTGGCAGACGACAAGAAAACATTAGTTTATTAATAAATAATTAAAATGTCTTCTTTTTCACAATTATTAGGCTACTTCTGCCTGTGCTTTGTGGCAAACTTAATGCGTGTGCTTGAGTGCGGAATATATTAAGGCTCATTATGGATTATTCTGTGTTAATTTAATATAAACATGCGATTAGTTGAATAATGACTTGAATGAATGACTACTAGTAACTAGAAAAAGATGCCTTAACATTGATTTTTCCTCTGAAACACAAAAACGAAAATTGAAATAAAATTGATATTTTATGTTTTGAGAATGGTCAACCCTTCTCCTTTCTGCAGATATTGTTGCTTCTGGTTTGTGCATTGTAAATCACAGAAAGTCTACAAAATGTTGTCTCAATATATTTTTAAGGTCGCAATATATTTTTACATTTGTATTGCCAAAACGACTGCAGCGTTCCTGCGTACAATTAAAAATGGAAATATTACAAAGCAGCATAGGCTATAGGCCTACATTAAGAACAAAAGTTTTTGTCTCGTCTCTTTCGCCAGTTTCTTTGTCTCTCTCTCAGAAGCGCCTCATCTCTCCTGCTATATAAGCACACACCTCAGTTACTCTCATCGTCCGATCTCGTGACTTCTCAGCGGAACATTCCTCTGTCAAAGTTACTAGCATTAACTCCTCCAAAACTTATCTCTTGTGCTTACCTCCTCTCCAGCGATCCTCCATCATCTTCAAGTGGCTCCAGCAATTCTCCTGTGCAACGATCCTCCGATACCTCCATTATCCACCATCACTGAGGTGTGTGCTCACTCCCGGCAACTCTGGTTAACCCATCCGGCAAGAATACATCCTGATTACAAGCTCTCTCATCCTCCATCCACCTGCAACTCACCCTCTATCTCCACTTACCGGTTTCAATAAAATCCAGTATTCCACTAACCCTACCCATTCCAGGAACTGGTGGAGACCGAAAGGCTGAGGATGAGCAAACCCGACCCATTCCAGGAACTGGTGGATTCGTTGCAGCGTTTATTGACACCTCTTGCCGCTTCCCCAGCTCCTTCGGCCAGGGCTCATCCACCACATCCCGCATCTTCTTCTCCGGCTAACATTGCGTACTCCAGCCCGGTAGTCAGACCAGCGCCATACTCCGGATCGGCGGAGGACTGCAATGGGTTTCTCCTCCAGTGTTCACTAGCCATTGAGACAACCTCAATTATACCCCAATGAACAGTCAAAAATCACCTTTATCATCTCATCTCTCACAGGTCCCACTCTTCGTTGGGCCAAGACGATATGGACACAAGCTGGTCCGGCTACCCGATCTCTGGAGAACTTCATCGCTCACTTCCGGGAGGTCTTTGGCACGACAGAAGGCGATTCCTCGGTTGGTGAGCAATTGTATAATCTAAAACAGGGCAAGATGACCATACATCAATATTCCTTGCAATTCAGAACCCTAGCTGCGGCCAGTGGCTGGAATGAGGCATCCCTCCTCACAGCATTACGTCAAGGTTTGGAACCCAAACTTCGCCTCCACCTGGACTATGTACGATGATTCATGTGGTCTGGAAAGATTCATTCAGCTCGCTATCAGATGCTCCAATCGTCTTCAATCCTGCCTCCAAGAATGCTCACCAACCCGACCACCCACACGGTACCGCCGGACCGAACCCCAGAATCCTCCGGAATCTGACCCTGAACCTATGCAAACCGACAGCCATCGTCTCACTCCGACTGAGCGGCAGAGGCGGCTGACCCAGGGACTATGTCTCTACTGCGGCTCAGGGGCCCATCACATCCTGGCCTGCCCCCTTCGCCCACCACGTCCAGCGGTGAGTTACATCAAATCCTCTCCTATTAAGATGAACCCACTCACCACCACTGTACAACTTACTGCTGACAACGTCACTCTTCCAGTTACCGCCCTCCTCGACTCTGGGTCAGCCGGGAACTTCATCTCGGGGGATCTCTGCCGCCAGCTCAGGTTACCTCCCACCTCAACCAAAACCACCTACCAAGTGATCACCATCACCGGAAAACCCCTTAACCACCGGCATATATGGTACAGGGTGGGTCTAGTACAAATAACAGTTGGCTTGTTACACGTTGAATCCATCAACTTCCTAGTTCTAGAAGAATCAACTGCAGACATCATTCTCGGTCGTCCTTAGCTGGTTCAGCATAACCCAGTAATCTCATGGTCAACAGGCGAAATCCTCCGGTGGGGTGACCAGTGTTTTCCATCCTGCTTCCCTCACAGACCATCACCACCAATGAAACCCTCAGAGATCCTACCCATTAATACCACATCCATCGAAAGTCCTGTTGACAAACGCTCTAGTTACCGAGAATTTAGTGACGTCTTCTGCCCACACAAAGCCTCACAACTTCCTCCTCACCGCCCTTGGGACTGCGCCATAGATCTGGTTCCGGGTGCGCCAGTGCCTCGTGGAAAAATCTACCCGCTCTCTCTCCTGGAACAGAAGGCCATGGAGGAGTACATTGAAGAGGCACTGAAGCAAGGTTATATAGTTCCATCTACATCCCCTGCCGCTTCCAGTTTCTTCTTCGTGGCAAAAAAGGATGGAGGCTTACGGCCCTGTATTGACTACCGAGCTCTAAACCAAATCACAGTCAAATTCCGGTATCCTTTTCCCCTCGTCCCAGCAGCCCTCGAACAACTCCGGGGAGCAGTAATATTCTCCAAATTGGATCTCCGAAGTGCATATAATCTCATCCGTATCCGAGAAGGAGATGAGTGGAAGACAGCTTTTGTTACCCCTACTGGCCACTATGAGTACAGGGTGATGCCGTATGGCCTAGTTAACGCCCCCTCAGTCTTCCAGGACTTTATGCATGAAGTGCTCCGGGAGTACCTCAACCACTTCATTATAGTTTACATCGATGATATCCTCATCTACTCCCGGAGCCTGGCCGAACACCACCAACATGTTAAAGCAGTCCTAACCCGGTTACGAGAATTCCATCTCTTCCTCAAGGCCGAGAAATGCACCTTCCATCAGCCTTCTGTTCACTTCCTGGGGTATGTCATCGATAGTTCAGGTATCCACATGGACGAGGGGAAGATCGAAGCCATCACCTCCTGGCCACTCCCATCAACCATAAAAGAACTTCAACGCTTCTTAGGTTTTGCTAATTTCTACCGTCGCTTCATTAAGAATTACAGCTCAATCACCAGTCCCATCACTGACCTTCTCCGGAACAAACCTAAATCTCTTTCTTGGACCCCAGCCGCCACCGAAGCCTTTACAACCCTCAAACGAGCCTTCACCAGGGCCCCCGTAACCGGGGTAGAGGTGGAGCTTAGATGCAAAACGCCTAAACCCTTTGGAGGAATGGCGACACTGGCTCGAGGGAGCTGTCCATCCTTTCACAGTTTTTACTGACCACAAGAACTTACAATATCTCCGAGATGCAAAACGCCTAAACCCTCGCCAAGCTCGATGGGCCTTATTCTTCACCAGATTCCACTTCACTATCTCCTATAGACCCGGCCCTCGCAACGTAAAAGCTGATGCCCTCTCCCGAATTCATGCATCCGAGGAAAGTACAGACGAGCCAGAGACCATAATCCCGACCCAACTCATAGCCAGCCCGATTCAGTGGACCTCTCCGCAAGTCGCCTCCGAAGTCCCTCCTCCTGCTCCGCCAGGCTGTCCCCCCGGACTCAGGTATGTTCCACGGACACAGCGTACCCCGCT
>NW_024879275.1:1532-15585 GCF_018340385.1 Cyprinus carpio | reverse complement strand
TATTATTATTATTATTATTATTATTATTATTATTATTAACTAGTGGGTGCAGGACACTTTAATTAATTTATGTAAGTGAAGATAGCAAAATACAGTAAACTGTGACAGATTATACCGAAAAATTCTTCATACAGTGGACTACTAGTAAAATTTGGGACCAATAATGATTCAGACACTTTGACCTGACCATGTTTTGCTTAAGTGTTTTCTTTAATTGCTAGTGTGATCTTTTTACACCACAGACTGAACAAGTTATCTAACATTATCAAGATGAATTTGTTCTGACGGCTGAGTTTAATCCTGAGCTCTTCTCATATTTTATTACCATTTTCTAAACTATAACGAACAAGATATATGTGAGAAATGCTGAAGGTGTCCGGAATAAATTTTTGATTGACTGTATCTGTCTTTTTTTTTTTTTTTTTTTTGATGAATTCACATCCTTCAAATCTGGGTTTTATTATTCAGTTTGTGGATTTCAGGTTGTGAGATTCAAATTGTTCTAAATTGAGGTCGAAAGTTCAGGATACTGCTGGAAAAATAATTGGTGTGGACTATTTTAAATTTTGTTGCAAATTTCACAATTACTTACAAAGAAATGGCAAGTAATACATTAAATGAAGTAAAGAAAAATGTACTCTTCCTAATCATTCTTTGTTTTAACTTAAAAAAAAAAAAAAGATTTGAAGAGTAAAGCAGAAGACTAAAAGCTCGATCTAAGATCTCTTACATGAACAACCTGAACAATGTACAACACGGTAAATGAAGTCACTCATCTGTTAAAGCCTGAAAACAGACGGAGGTAAAAAACATTTCAGCTTCATGACACATGGTGTGTTTATTTGTGGGCCAGGATGGCGTCGTATATCACCTGTAGGGGGACTAGTGGTCTCAGGCAGACGATCGTAACTTCTGAAGCCTGGCACACGACCCTCCTGCCTGCACCAGTGCATGTCTGAGAGAGTAGAGCTGTGCTGTCAGAGGACCGGCTGCCTCTACAGCAGAGCCTCCACCAGCAGCACACCTCCACCCACACACACACACACACACACTGTTATCCCATACAGCAGAGCCTCCACCAGCAGCACACCTCCACCTGCACAGACACACACACACACACACACACACACACACACTGTTATCCCTCATAGCAGCAGAGCCTCCACCCAGCAGCACACCCACCTGTACACACACACACACACACACACACAGGCACACACACACACACACTGCCTTACATACAGCAGAGCCTCCCACCACAGCAGCACACCTCCACCTGCACAGACACACACACACACACACACACACAGACACACACACTGTTAGAATTACAGAGCCTCCACCAGCAGCACACACCTCCACCTGCACACACACACACACACACACACACACACACACACATTGGAATAATTCCCCTATACAGCAGAGCTTCCACCAGCAGCACACTCCACCTGCACACACACACACACTGTTATCCTCATACAGCAGAGAGCCTCCACCAGCAGCACACCTCCACCTGCACACACACATACTGCTATCCCTATACACCAGAGCTTCAACCAGCAGCGACGACACACACACACACACACACACACACACACTGTTATCCCCATACACCAGAGCTTACAGCCAGCAGCACACCTCAACCATGACACACACACACACACACACACACACACACACACACACACACACTGTTATCCTCATACAGCAGAGCCCAACAGCAGCACACTCACACACTGCAGCACACACACACTGTTATCCCTATACACCAGAGCTTCAACCAGCAGCCTCATACACACACACACACACACACAGTAGACACTACATCCACCTACACCAGAGCTTACAGCACAACAGCACTCCTCCACCTGCACACACACACACACACACACACACACACACACTATTGAGCTCATCCTTCATAGACTCCGTGATCAGGCTAATGACATGTCTCTAAATGACAACGACCCCCTAAACAAACCCCCTCACAGAAACCTGTAGCAGAACACTGGATTTAAAAAACACAAATATGATTTGGCTGAATTATGAGCTTTTTTTTAACTAGTAAGGACACATAAAATATCCTCATTTATTGGTTGTCATGATGTTTCTCTATACAAATGAAGACATTTGGCTCCCACACACAGCTACCTTAAATAAATGGGAGTGTTGCATAGACCCTCTATTGTTTTTACATACTACAATGACAGCCTGTTTTCCTGGCACAGGATTGTAAAAAAAAGTAATAGCGAAGTCTTTATTGCAGTAAATTGTGAGAAAAAGTTTCCTATCTGTCGGTCACTAAGCGACGACATGGGGGTTCACTTGGGAGCCCTAAACCTCTTCTGACTTTAAGAGAGTTTTCCTGATGCTCTCATCTCACAGGTTGGCCTGTTTGGCAACATTGTCGAGGACTTTGCCCAGTAGTTCCCTCAGCAGTAACAGAAACAGACTGAGGCAATCCAGCACATCCTGCTCCGACATGATCCCCTCCGTCTGCTACTGTTCTGTCACAGGCCCCACTCCTCAGTCTGCCCGTCGCCGAGGGCACACCCCCTGTGTTTTCTGCCTGAGCGCCTCTGCCCATGCTGAGATACAGTGTCAAGGCCAACGCGACAAACCTCTCTTCAGGACTGTGGCGCCCCTTGTGTGCCAGCTGGCCCCTAAGTCCCTCTAGAAAGATGATGGAAGCAGCCCCCTGACATGGGCAACCAGGAGATGTGGGAAGCTGCTCTTTCCTCAGAAGATGGTGAGGACAGTGCCACTCCTTCCGGATGAGGGCCAGGTGGAGAATCCTGTGTTTTGTGTTTTTTCTTTTCGGCCAGCTGGTAATTCCAACAGACCCATATTCTTGAAAAAGGAGCAGTTTCCTTCCTCTTAGGCTATCAGGCATGTGCTGACAGTGAGCGATGTGCTGCCTCCTCACTCTCGCCCACACAATGGCCCCTATCGCAGCACCAAAGAGATCGCGGCTCAGTGAACGCTAAGCACTCCAAGTCATCTCTGGCCAGTCCCTCTGAGGACACAGGAAGTCCTGCTGTGATAAGCCAGGACAACGAATTCCCTTCTGTGCCATCCAGCATGATCGTCCCACCATCGCTCCACCACCTCGGGTGTACATCGATTGTCTTTTTTGGTGCCACTTGTACGAGAGTTTTGGAGGCATGGCTTGCACTGCCCAACCCGCCCGCTTGTTCGACTCAGCTACATGATTCCAGTTCTCACCAAGCGACCCCCTCCCAGGTTCAGTGGCATTCTCGTACTTTGGTGGCAGTCCTAGATGACTCTGTCCTTCGATAACGGTGGCTGTCCTAGAGACTTCCCCGTGGCAGTCCGAGATGCCCTTGTCCCATGAGCACAAGAGATTGCTGTCCTACTGGTCTAAGGATGCACCATAATCCTCCTTCAGCTGGTCAGATGAACCTCCAGTCAGGGTTTTAGCAGCCCTTAAGATTTCATCGCACAAGAAAGGCAAATGGTCTTCCCCTTTCAGCCTGACCCTGGGGGAAGAAAAAGCTTCATCATCAGGTTCTTGAGGGGTGCCAGAAGGTTAGATCCTCATAGGGTCATCTCTTTATGCCCTCCTGGGATCTCTCATAGTGTCCTGGGCTGGCCTTCAGAGGGATCCCTTGAGCCTCTGAACTGAGCTCAAGTTCCAGCGCGGGGCTGGCCTACTTTCACATTGTCCTGAGACCCCAGCCTCGATACATGACCAAGGTTCCCACCACACCCTTTCACGAAGCTCTGAGCAGCTCTTTGTCTGCTACGAGGTCAGCAGAAAGGGCATGGATGTCTCCACAGGGGCTGAGCAGTCATTCACGATTTGTGCTGGGCTTGGTAAGGTTACAAATCTTTGTGTAGCATTTGTCGACGATGCCGTCACTGCCAACATTTGCAGCGCTATACCAAGGCTGTTACCGGGGGGTTTCGGGTTGTGTGGCTTTAAACATGTCACCACACGACATAAATCCTGCATCCGTGACGGACATATAGGGAACGTCCGTACATATTAACCCTCAGTTTGTTCCCTGAGGAGAGAACAGAGACGTTATTGACATGCCATGCGCACAACCTCGAACCACGCTGGTTGCGCAGGACAGTTTCTTGACTCCGATCAGCATAAACCGAAGATTGGATGCCTATTTATACAATGTATTCAAGGAGAAGGTGGCTCAGGTATGCAAAAATTCCACTAGCCAAATTTCATTCAGTTGGCAAATTTTCTCTAAAAGACCAGAGGTAGGAGTTGGGGCTCCCAACTGAAACCACTATGTTGTCAACGACATAATGGCTCCATTCCCTCCGATCAGGGAATGAGGGTAACGAACATAACCAAGACCATTCTTTTTCTTTTTATTATTTGTATTTCCTGTGCAAGGAAGGATATACCTTTCCTAAAATATTTAGATGTTTAAATTAATTAATTTATTTATTTATTTATTTTCATCATACCATTTCCTTGCAAATGGTAAAAAGGAGATTGTGGTCATGTTTAAAACTCCCTTCTATATGGTTATAGTTTACACACACATGCACACAAATCCTTCATGAACTTCTCACTCCATAGAATGACACATTCATAAACCAAGCGACGCGAGTCGTGCGCAGTATCATCATGTATCATTTATGATCACTTCTGTTGGCTTGTTTCATGTTCAACAGGGGTCTCTGAATTGTTGTGATTTTTATTAACGAGAATTAATTCAGCAGCCAGAAAAAGAAAAATCTATTCAATTACTCGTCAATTCTTTCAGTCATGCGCGGCAGCACATTAATTGGTGAACTTGTTGTAACTTTAAGGGGGCCCTCTGTGACGTGAATTGAGGTGACATGAAAGATAGCCTCCTATGTTGTGATTGAGTGAATGAATTATATAATGAGGCTTAATGCGGTGGTGGTTTGTTGTGATGGCCTTAGTCCTCCACCTCCAGTTTTAGCAGGAACTAGGGCACGGATTTTGTGCTGTATTGTAGTGCGTTCGTTCCGCTGGTCGTCTTTTTTATATACGAGTGCAAAGAAAGCAGCACACCCACGACACACAACCCCCCTACACCCACACCACCACACAACCGCCACGCACACACACACACTGTGCTTTTAGCCTCTCACAAACCTTCTCAGCAGCTGAGGCAGCTGCAAGCTGAACAGGTGTGTATAACAGTGAAAACAGACACTTTCCCAGCAGCCTTTGCTCTAGACTCATTCTGCTGTTCATTTTCTTGCACAGATTTTCTTCAGTATATTTTCATTTCTGATCTGAGCTTCTAAACTTAACAGCTACAGGATGAATTAACAATAAATGACTAAGATCTAAGGGTGCAATAAAAAGAAAATAAACATTAGATTGGACTGTGGTCCATTACATTTATTAGCATGAGCCAATGAACTACTCATCCATGATGGCTTTGCAAATTTAGTAACTTGAATTTATTGACGTTAACAAAATTATAAGACATTTTATTATTTTATCACTTATTTATTAAGGACTTTATATAAACTGATATATTATATAAAATATAATATATATAATATATATTATCTATATTTATATATATCTATATTTATATATATAGGGTGAGAGTAAAGAACATTGATTATGATTTTTACAAACAAAAGATTTTCTATTTTAAACAATAAAGATGCTGTTCTTTTGAACTTTTCTATTCATCTGTGAAGCCTGAAAATATTAAAAATGTATCACGGTTTGTTGTCCCCACCGAAACATATTGTGCCAGTCACGGGGGGGGGGGGTGACTGTGTCTCAACATGATAAGAAGGTAAGGAAATGTTTCTTTTTTGAGCAAAGCAAATCAACATATTAGAATTGATTTCTGAAGACGATTCATGTGACCATGAAAGACCAACTGGAAGTATATGAACTGGGTGAAAAATACAGCATGCTTAGGCATCACAGAAAAGCTGTTTGCCGCTTTGAACAGATGTTCCACATAGAGCACATAGATACAAGCTTATTTTTATATCATAAAAACTATTTTACAATTTGTACTGTATTTTTTATTTTGGAATATTTTTTTTACATTTTAATAAAAAATCAGCACTGCTGAGCAGAAGATAGAACGTTACTTCTTGCAGCAGAAACATTTTGTTAAAATCTTTAATTTATGTCACAAAACCAGTACTGTATGCCAGTCATTTTGAGATTCAGTTACATAATTTGCAATGAATTTATGGAAATTAAATGGCCCCTCTGGAGCTCTTTAGGGATTATGGGTTAGTTAAAAGTTTCCTCCACAGCAATATTAGCCATTAATACTTGTGTGTTTCTAAACAGGAAAGCAAATATCAAAAATGTCTGGTTTCCCCTTTGGGAAAGAGGAAGAAGCATATCTGCTGGGTTGTCTCTGTAACTGTGTGTGTGTGTTGTGTGTGTGTGTTTGTGTTGTGTGTGTGTGTGTGTGTGTTGTGTTGTGTGGGTGTGTGTGTGCTGTGTGTGAGTTTGTGTGTGTGTGTGGTTGTTTGTTTTGTTGTACCTGGTCGACAGGACTGGTAAATCTTGGCCAGCAGCTTCCACCCCCACTCGTGGGTCCGGGTCCAGTCATTGCAGGGAATCCGGGCCAGACATGTAAGAGATCGGGGCATGCGGGAAGCTCGTCCTTAAAGAAGTCTCCCTGCCCACACACACACACACACACCGCAAACATTACACACCCACATACAGGAACAAACAATCTACTGATTGCATCACTTGTTCAGACAAAGCAAGAAACCACTCATGAATCACAAATATTCACCCCCAACTACAATATCATTTAGGAATGTCCAAAACTCATTTTCATGCAAGACTCACCCAACTGACTGACAGCATTTGCATGATCGTATTTGTCAAGGAGGGAAATCAGTGGCATAGGTTTCATTTTTAAGGAAAAAATAAAATATAATGATCTAAAAATTGTTTCCCCCATAACTGCAACTTCTGGTGAAAAACAAAACAAAACTAAACAACAACAACAAAACTGCACACAAAAAAAATATTAAAGAATACAAAACCCAACAACAATTAAAACAAAAATTGTAAATGAAATCATTTAACCCAAAAATAAAAAATTAAAAAAAGAAAAAGAAAAAAAGACAAAAAACAAACTCAGAGCAAAATTATAAAAACTGTTACCCTAAAATTAACATACAGCAAAACTATAAAAATAAAATCTAATTCAAAAAGTATTAAACCAAAAATCTATAAAAAAGTATCATTCAAATGATACAAAAAGTACAGAGACTTTTACAACTGAGGCTTCATAACCCACAAGATTTTATTACATCAATCCACTTTGGACTGAATTTTGGAAATGTAATATTTTTACTGTACATTTGTGTGTATGGATATGAATGATAAACTGTTATGATGCTTTATGGGGATTTCTTTCGATTCTTTTTTTCTGGACCTTTTCGGGATTTGTGACAAGGCTGTGGAACTATGACCTTAAAAGCTGCAATGAAAGATTCTTCAAGAGAATTTCTGCTTTTGGTGTTCCAGGACAAAGGTTTTGAAACAATGTAAATAATGAATATATGGTTCTTGAGTAAAAAAAAGGGCAGGATGATAATACAAGCTTGTGTTGCCAGATTGGGGGTGGAATTTGGAGTTATTATAGTTTAATTATATTGTGAGATTATATGGGATTGATAAAATGAGTCATGTGAATAACTATTAGGTTGGTTGTAGTCCTTATGGTTCTGGAATTGGCTAGAATTTATATCACTTTCTTTTGGCAGTGAAATGTTTTGGGTGGATTTTGGAGAGATTTTTGGGTTGGGGACTCTAACACCCATTATGGTCCGACCCCCCAATCTGGGGGCAACCCTGAATCTACAAAACCCATCATAAAGAGGGCAAATGCCAGCACCCGGCATGACATTAACCTCAGTGGAACCGTGATGAATCAATCAGAACAGAAACAATAACTCCTAACCCTTTTCAATGGTAATATTCACCCTACGCGCGTACTCACACACACACACACACAAACACACACACACACACACACACACACGTACCTTCACAGAAGGGCGATCCGCTCATCTTGATTGGACACAAAGTGCTGCTGGGGATGTTCTCACGACCTTGGGAAGGTCAAAGATGGTGACGGGTGGATTCGGGGATGTGGAAGGCCGACACAAACTGTTTGGCAGTGAGCGCCGCTGCAGACCTGATTCAGGAGGAGAGAGCGATTGTAAGAAACAAGCTTCACACGAGCTTCACACCGCGGCGGCCACACAATTAATAGTATTCTTCAGTCACGTCTTCACACAACCATCTGGAAGCCTCAGGAACACGGGCAAAGACACTGTCGCCTTGAGGAGGAAACTTTAGTGTCCGACTTATTTAACTCCCATATAAAACTACCATTCTGTTCATTATTTATCATCCTCGCTCTGAAAAAGAAGGTCTTACAAACATGTTGGTGGGTTTTCAGCAGCACTGAAGATGTAGAAAAAAGAATACATTTTGCTTTCCACAAGGAACAATTTCACGTGAATCAGTTCCTCAACGTCCACAGCCACTCTTGTAAATAACCTGTAAAAAAGCAAACCTTGTTTCCTACTAAAAGGAACCTTCAGTGGTCTATTGATGGGAAGGTGTATTCCATGGCAACTGTGAATCAGTTAAAACATTTGTTAGGTGTTTTTTATTAGTGATTATTATCTCTTGGTTTAAAAAAATATGAAACAATGTGAATGCAAATGTGACGCATAATTTCAGTTCATTCCAAGATCAAGAATGAGTTTGTTCTTCATTCAGGGTTTGTAGAAATAGAAACTGTAGCATTGCGATCAGGTCTCAGCAATGCGGGTATGCTCTGCATATAAGTCAGAATCACAAAATATATCCAAAGTTTATCCACAGCACTCCCGTCACTCAGTGTCAGTTAACAGCCATGGAAACGCACGGGGCCTGGGAAGACGAAATAAGTCTGAAACACAATCCCAGCATGGAACACGTAACACACTATCCCTGTTATTGTCTTCCTGTACTGTTCACATTTCTTGAAAGTTTATTCCATATTTTAATTGTTTTAGCCATCTTTTAATCCATTTTCTCGATTTTAATAGATATAGTTGCCCCTCATTATGGATTTTATTGAAAATGACGCTGGTTATTGCAAGTGTGTACACACAGCTCTAAATAAAATGAAAACAGGTCCTGCAAAACGTTTTAAATCTGGGGAAAGTGCCACAATGTATAAAAGTTATTTGTCTGCTCAAAAAGAAGAAAAAGCTGTCGACTCAATGTGAAAAGATGTCACATGAGATCTCAAAAATGATTGAAACGAGCCCGTTGTTAAAATGAATCCCAGAGCCGTTATATGATTGTATAGTCAGGTGAAAACATTACCATATTGCCCACCCACTTGTTGGTGATTGTTGTTCGTGGTTGGTCTGAATGAAAACTGGTCGCTGGAGGTCTTCGACTCATTCTTGCCAACTAGGTTTTTGCTTCTGGAGCAGGTAAAAATAGACAATGAAAGTGTTTTTTGACCTTTTGCGAGGCATGTCAAACACTTGTTGTTGGGGGGCTCCAAAAACACCAAAAGTGCATTAACCTTTCATAACAACATATATAAATATGGCACATTAAATATTCCAGCGCGGGCTTGTTTATCTTCGCTTACTAGCTTTCTCTCCTGTTGTTGTGACACATATGCATTATTTTTAATAGTGCAAGTACGTGCATGTAGTTCTTCTCAATTAATTAACTGCGATGTAAGCCAGTGACCAATTAAAGGTACAAATTTTAAACGATGGCAGCTTAAAGCGATGGAGCACGGACTGAGATCGTGATTATTCGTGGGTGGTATTTCCTGCTAGGGAGGATCTCGGATGTAGTCCAAACAGCACAGAGCATGATTTAGATAAAATGTGTGTTTGATGAGAGAGTTCATCTGCGTTCGTGTTCAAATCTCACTGCACGGCTCTATTCGCGTCTCCAACAACACTTCCCATGTTATGTGTCTCGTCATAATTAGTAGTCCAAACCACAGCAGACTTCCCATACAGATGATTCCCTCAAGGCACCTCTCCTGTGATTAACACCTCAGGCACACAAAATCAGTGCAGATTTTTCCAAAGAAGCAGCTTAACACCGACAGAGACCACGAGGTCCTTCTCAATAATTGAAGGGAACACTTTACAAGACGATTCAATCGAAGCAGAGGAAAGCGGTATTTCGATGGACACAAGGACCACACACACACAACAGCACCCCACACACAACCACACCCACATACAAATATCTTATCGACCTCCAAACCGTTTTAAACGTTAAGATTATTTTGATTGCAAAGTAATAAACAGATACCATAAAATTAGCACTTTGCAAAGGGGTGGGACACATTTTCTCATATCTTGTATCAATGATGTCAAAGGTTGTGTGTTCAAATCAAACGTCCAGTATTTTGGTTACAAATTAATCTGTCCACTGTTAACTAATATCTAACACTAATGCCTGCTCAATCCCTGCTGTTCATGCATGTTTTACTCAGTTTTTCTTGCAGTAATTAACTGTGGAACAAATGAAATATCAGTGTTTAGTTTGGAGAACACAAGCTGTTTTCCCCTGTTGTCTTCATGGAGCTTTCCTTTTTTTTGGGGGGGGGGGGGGGGGAAAGCATCAGCTTCCATCTTGTGGTTCTTTTCCCATTCATCTCTCAAATCTGTCCTGCAAGCCTCCTGATTGCAGTCCACATGTCTTGTTTTCCTAAGTGTTTTACACCTCCGAGATCACCAGATGCATCTGAACGTCGCCAGATCGAGACGCTGTGACACATCACGGCCTGCGCGCAATGTTTCCAGATAGAGTTTCATCAGTGCGCATGAACTTCAACCATCTCCTCATCAAGACCTGAACACACACCACACACACGTTCTAGGTCGAGGTTTTCTATTGTTAACTAACACTAAAACTATTACTAGTTATTTATTTATTTATTTAGTTACATGCTATACACTTTAGTTTTAAGGTGTCCTTGTTTACCGTGTAATTTATACTGAGGGTAATATTAATTAACTACATGTACTTACTATATGGTTTTAGGATTAGGGGTTTGGTTTAGCATTACTTGGTATAGAATTATACTTGATTAATTGTTTATTGTGATATAAACAAATGTTACACGTGCGTAACATAGACACTTAAAATAAAGTGTTACCTTTTTTTTTTTACTAAATAAAATAAAAAAAATTAAATAGTACACGAAACCTAAACTGAATGAAAATGACTACTTTTTGCCTTGGCCAACTAAGTGAAAATAAGTTAAACTGAAACACAAAATAACCAAACTAATCCTCAGAAATGGGATATTAATAAATTCACCTGTACATGGCTTCAAACAGGTCTTTGGAGTTCACGCCGAAAGCCTTCTCATACTGGTTCTTCCCTTCTCTGAGGAGGAGAAGTCATGAGAGAGAAGAAGGTTGAGCAAACATCAGTCAAGATGCAGAGTTTGTTCACAGATCCATCAGGCTTTGATGGCTCATAAAGTCTGATGCAGTGAGAATATGGAGGAATATGGTGCAGATGCTGATATTGATATGATGAAATGTAAATCAAGGAGTTCTTTATAACAGTACAGCAGATACTGACATTAAATGTGACCCTGCAGCACAAAAGCGGTCATAAGTAGCACAGATATATTTGTAGCAATAGACAACAATACATTGTATGAGTCAAAATTATCCATTTTTCTTTTATGACAAAAAGCATTAGGATATTAAGTAAAGATCATGTTCCATGAAGATATTTTGTAAATTTCCTACCATAAATATATCAAAAGTTAATTTTTGATTAGTAATATGCTTTGCTTTGGACTTCATTTGGTTAACTTTAAAGATGATTTTCTCAGTATTTAGATTTTTTTGCACCCTCAGATTCCAGATTTTCAAATAGTTGTATCTCAGACAAATATTGTCCTCCTAACAAACCACACATCAATGGAGAGATTATTTATTCACCTCTCAGGTTATGTATAGCAACCTCAATTTCACAAAACTGGACTTCTTAAGACTCCAGGGTCAGAAATGATCTAAATATGAGTCTGTGCTCTATATCTGCAGTAATGTGTCTCAGTGAGATGAGATGTAAATGATCCAAACATATAATGCAGTGATTGAGAGATGAAGAAATAAAGGCTCCTCAGAAGATGTGAGGTGTTCTGGAGGCTTTTGGAAGATCATTCCTCCGCTCTGAGGAACAGTGAAAGTAAAGCTTCTGGAAACAAACGCTCCCCAAAAGATCCTGATGATCAGATTGGAGACTCTAAAACATGATTGATGGAGAATCAAGTAAAGCTGAGCTGCTTCAGTCCAGTAAGTTTTCATCT
The DNA here is from genome assembly GCF_018340385.1 of Cyprinus carpio. NCBI lineage: Eukaryota > Metazoa > Chordata > Actinopteri > Cypriniformes > Cyprinidae > Cyprinus > Cyprinus carpio. Next base: position 3,244 of record NW_024879275.1, on the reverse strand, counting down.
GGAGAGATTACTGCAGGTTATTTTGGACCTTTACTTGATCAAAATCAGTGTCAGAAGAATACATGAATGAAGTTTCTACAGCCTACTATAAAGAGTGCTTTACTGAATTAAACACTCTAATACTATCAATCAGGACGACCAGAATGCACCACGAGGATTGAGAGAAACAGGTCTATACACAGCAGAGTTTTGGTCATTTAGAGATGTTTTCCGTCTCAAATCTCCCTGGACAGGCGCTCAGCGCGGTAATGCTAGCACAGGTAGATGGTTCTGACTCAGCTGTACTTGCGATTTCGACTGGGACAACAGAGACACTCCTTGGCTGGACTTGAGCAGGAACTATGCTGGACATCTCTCTGTGTTTACTGTGATGCAAGAACCCAGATCTAGATTGGACGGGGAAAACACAGTTAACTGCAGCATACCATATCGAAGCTGTCAAACCTGGCCTTTCAATTTGCAGGTGATAGGCTTCCACCGTAATGTGATAGATTATTGCTTTTGTTATAATGCCTGATAGTCTCAAATTTTACACCAGTAAGTTACTGTATGATTCTATATCTCTGATTTGGTTTAGAAAATTTTGCTTAGAAATTGCTATTAGAAAACTTCATACAAGCAATTTATAAAGAACTCCGTACAGTAACTTGTTGGGAATAAAACATGACATTTTTCTAAGTAGGAAAACACCTAAATAGTGATGATACTGTAAAGCCGCTTGATATAAATCTTCTATTTTGTACATTATTTTGAAAATTAAATGAAGACCTTAATTGACCAGTTAATGAAATGCAAATTCTTGTTGCTGAGATGTAGTAAAACAAAAATAAATTGAAGCTATTATATTTTTAAAAATCTGCGCTTTGGTTACCAACCAACATTATTAGTACTGTGATGATAACCTCAAAAGACAGTAAAAAATAGGAAAAAATAAAAAATAATAGCGATGACAAAAAAACTAAAAATTAAACTAAAAAATGAAAGTGAATTCAAAATTAAATATTAAAACATTAAATATCAACTAGAAATAAAATAGTCTATAAAAATAACACTGGCTTAAGGGTAAATACACAGAAAGTTGCTAATTTCTTATTTCTTTCATTTAACTAACACTGAATAACATAACTAGCACTGGAAATGAAATGAAAATGTATAAAAATACAAAAAACTAATACTGATAACAGATTGAATATGTCTCTTTTTTATATTTTTCCCATTTGAAATATTTATAATTCATAGTGTTTACATGTACATGTACAGGTTCACTTTTTCTCCAGTCATATGCCAAACATTCTAGTTTTCTCTAAACAGTCTTTATGTGATTATGAGGAGTAGCTGCTGTAGTGAGTCACCTGCTCCATGGGGGTCAGTGTTTGCGGTCAGCAGCTCCAGACTCACACAGGTGTTCAGCAGACGCTCAATGCCATCCTCACTGCAGCCCAGCGCCAGAGCCAGATCAGACGCAGACGACTGAGAGCCCTGCAGACGCTCAAACACACCCAGCTCACACGCACAGAACAGAGTCTGACACACACACACACACACACACACACACACACAGACACATGCAGACACACACACACACACACACACACACACACAAAGGGATTTACTGTCACATGACTCACAAACATCAGTGAAGAACTGTATAATCATTCACTAAACTCTACATCTACAACTGTTTACACTTGTGACCATGGNNNATTTGTAGC
>NW_024879275.1:936-1462 GCF_018340385.1 Cyprinus carpio | reverse complement strand
AAGTAAAGATCATGTTCCATGAAGATATTTTGTACATTTCCTACCATAAATATATCAAAACTTTTGATTAGTAATATGCATAGCTGCTTTTTAAAGCTTAAAAATAATAAAATTTCACTGTATAAAACTGAGGTTGCTACAGTTTTTACAGATGTTTCTGATCTGGATAATGAACGCAATATTATTATGCATTATTATAACACTATCATGTGCATTTCTAAGAGACAAAAAAAGGCAATATAATTATGCATTATTATAACATGCAGAAACTAAGAAATGGAGCAACAATTAAAATCAATCAATTTATAAAAATAAAAAGCAACAATCTGGATTTAAACTTTAAGCTATTTAAATTTAAGCCATTTTTTTTACTTTAAAGAAATAAAGATCAATAAAACTTCGGAGAAGGTCTGCAAATCTTTTGATACAGATCTGAACTTCGGAGCATGTTTCGCTAATCATTTTATTTGGATCGGAACTTCGGAGCGGGTTCAGAATCATTTGATTCAGATCATTTGATTCAGAT
>NW_024879275.1:319-486 GCF_018340385.1 Cyprinus carpio | reverse complement strand
AGATGGTTCACGAATCATTTGATTCAGATCGGGACTTCAGAGATGGTTCACGAATCATTTGATAGTGTAGCCAGAAAAGAGACTCTGGGTGTGCATATGAAAATCTTTATTATTAAGCAAAATTATTAACCCTAACCATAACCATGCCCCACATAACCATAAAAATA
>NW_024879275.1:0-105 GCF_018340385.1 Cyprinus carpio | reverse complement strand
TCACACCAGCATGATGAGAGCAATCAGGTGTACTATGTCTCATTGTCTCAGGGTGCTTTCACACCTGCCTCATTTAGTTCGGTTGAATCGTACCCTTTGGTGCGC
>NW_024879274.1:235157-237604 GCF_018340385.1 Cyprinus carpio | reverse complement strand
TAAAATAACATTTTATATTTCGTGGCACTTAAACATTTTGTTTATTCGTTATTTTTTATATTGTAAAAATGTATTTCCCTTTTATAAAAGAAAATTGCTCATATGTATAAACTTGTCTTTAGATTGTAGGATTAGAAATTTTGTTTTCTGTAGTTTCACTTGTTTTAAAATAGTTTTATTATTATTATTATTAATACTATTATTTATTATTATTAGTATTATTTTACATGTGTCTAGTGTCATTTAAAGCACAAAGAGATCTTTTAAGGTGAGCACTGTCAGTTAAACAAAATCAACCATTAAATTTAATAGCAGCTTAAACCATGAGCTAGTAAATTATTGGTATTAATATCGGCCAAAACTTCCATGTTGGTGCATTCTTAGTGTTCTGCTTAAAAAGTCTTTCAAGATAATCTTGTTTGACTAACTTTGCCAAAAGATTCTCTTTGTGTTTGCCTAAAAAATTACCTCCAAAAAATATTTTCAAAAGTAGTTTTTCTGTTTAAGGCTCTCACAAGGTTCTTCTAAGTTCTTCTTTTCAAATTTCTGCAATGCACAGAAGTCTATGATGAGTATCAAACAATGCTCATGACATCTCATTTTTTTTTTTTTTTTTTTTGGAAGGTGCTGGCAATTGAAAACGAGGTGGCAAATGTACATTCAGAGGCCAAAAATGTTCTCTGTTGCACCGAAGCCTCTGTCATGAGTCCTGTGAAAGGGGCCTTAATGTTTGATCGATTGTAGGAGATGAAATACTGCATGAAGATCTTTTAAAACTGTACTTTCATCTCTTCAGTCAGATTTGAGCTGTGCCTTTGATAGCAGGAGGTTTTGCGAATCCACTTAAGTAGTGCTGAGAGAGTGTAACAGATCAGAGAGACAGATAAACCCCAGACGTCCTGCGACCCTGCCACTCAACCGTGACCCCTCCGCCTTGTCTGACAGCCATGTCAAAAGAGCCAGACGGCTCGATATCCTCACAACACTTCCATAATTAGCTATTATAGTGTGTTTGTGCGAGGGCCCCCCCCAGGGTTCACGAGAGCCTCTCTAAATTGAGGAACCACTGGGATTATGTGAGGAGGAAAACAGCGGGGCATTCCATCAAAGATGGCTACCCAGGCCAATTTAGGATGTGACTTATTTCCCACAAATCCCAGCTCCAGCGAGCTGTGTGAGTGTTTATGTGTGTGTCCTTAACTCGGAGTGTGATGCAACATTTCCCCTTAATAATATGCAGGGTGAGTGTAATGATTAGGGGATGTTGGGATAATGGTGCGTCCCTCTCTGCTCTAATACTCACTCGTGGACAACCGCACACACTTCCTCTCTCTTTGGTTATCACTATTAAATAATCTAACATTGAAAGAATAATTATTATTTAAAAGCTGAATAAATAAGCTTTCCATTGAAATATGGTTTGTTAGAATAGGACAATATTTAGCTGATATACAACTATTTGGAAATATGGGATCTGAGGGTGCAAAAAAAATAAATAAATAATAATAATCAAAATACTGAGAAAACTGCCTTTAAAACTGTCCATTGAAGTCCTTAGCAATGCATATTACTAATCAAAAAATTTAATATTTATATATTTACGGTAGGAAATTTACAAAAATTATGTTCATAGAACATGATCTTTACTTATATCTTTAATGATTTTTGGCAAAAAAGAAAAATCTGTAATTTTCACCCATGCAATGTTTTGGCTATTGCTACAAATATCACATATTGCTTATTAATTACATATAATTACACAGTAACAAAGTCATTGTAAAATAAAGTGTAACCCATGTATCTACAAGGGAACAAATTGCAAAGTGAGAAATTAAGCAAATAGTTATTAATACTGGCTGTATTTGTAACGTATAGTCGTGACTAATTTTCAAACATCTGCTCTGGCTTTCGGGGAAACAAACAAAAATGAGTCTTCGTGTATTTGTTTGCAGAGCTCATACAACACAGAAATGTGAGTGTGGCTGCTGATGGTGAGATGTTGAGAAGTGGAGCAGCAGCGTTTGGTCGGGTTTGAGGAGGTGTGGCAGATCCACAGTCACAGGTCCCGATGTTCCTAAACGCCATGCAACTATAAATATAGAGATGTGCAACAACTCCTTAAAGGAGAAAGCCAAGATTTTACTGCACTCTCTCTCTTTCTCTGTGTCTCTCTTTCTCTCTGTCAGCAGTATTTCCGTGTGGGGAGAGGGGCTGTTCTGCTAGTACTGTCCTGTCCTCTGTAAATAAGGTGTCCTCATTCTGTCGCAAGGAGGAAAAGGAGCGTTTTGACTACAATGGGCTATTATTGGCCATCATAGAGATGAGACAGACTCTCAGGGGAGCACAAAGCGCACTTTTATGAACTGGAAACGTCGGCTGCGTCTCACTCTGTCTCTCTCCCCTGCGGCTGCTGTGTGTTTTTCTTCACGCGGGCTTGTGGGAGGTAC
>NW_024879274.1:180157-232657 GCF_018340385.1 Cyprinus carpio | reverse complement strand
AAGTGCATGTCATTAATTAGAATATTATTTATGTAAATGCATGGCAACATGAACGCTGTAAAATAAGGTGTGTCCCTATCCCTCCGCTATTTTTACTTTAACTCTAAAATCTCCTGAGCTGTGTAAGAGAAGCCTCTGGAAAATAACATTTCCAGAGATTTAGACTTAGACTGCTGTAATAGAGTGAAGATATAGGGTTAATTTCTCCATTAATGACCGGAAGCAAGTATTCCAGAGAGCTGTGCAATAAGCCGAAATATAACATGACACGTTAAAGCCTAAACTCTTCTTTTTACCGTGTGCGATTGAACAGCAGTGTTTGGAGTGGGTAATTAGCATAGTATTAGTGGATCAGTGGAAGATAGTCAGGGAAGGAGGGGTAAATCTGTCCATCATGTCCCTCTCTCGCTCTCTCTGTCACTCCTCTGGGGTCTTCCCTCTGTTCTGAATGTTTGAAAGTTTTGCGGTTATTCCCAGGAGCAGAGCTGCTATCAAATCAAAGACTGGCATTGCAGCAGTGACCAGCCAACCTCTCTCTCTCTCTCTCTCTCTCTCTCTCTCTCTCTCTCTCCAGCCTATGCTTCCATCAGAAGAAAGTCAGTTTCACAGATGCACTGGTTAACAATGCCATCTCACTCACACTCACACACACACACACACACACACAGACACGTCCCGCCCGTCAGAAGTGGGGGGAGGGTTCAGAACGGCGGCCTGACGAATGAGGGGAGCAGGTCCCTTGTGATTGGCGCGCTCTGAACATTGATGCCAGTCTCCATCTGTCATCATAGCCCCAGTGCTGAACCTTCAATCTGTCAGCGACTGCAGCAGCCCAGCGCTCACACTGATCTGGCCTGCTAAACACAGCTGACAACAGGCATTATCACAGCCAGAGAGAGAGAGAGAGAGAGAGAGAGAGAGAGAGAGAGAGAGAGAGAGAGAGAGAGAGAGAGAGGGAGAGAGAGAGGGAGGGAGAGATGTGTTAATTGTGGGCGGAGATGTAAACTGTCACCTCTCATCGGATTGAACAGCCGTCCTCTGATTTTTTTCGACCCCTCGGCGGGTTTGCAAGCGGCTGTTTTGATAAACAGATGGAAATGTTTAGGTTCTTGGCCTTTGTTATTTGGGAACAGAGAGCTGCTAAAGCTGATGGGTTAGAATGTGTGGAGAAGAACCAAATAAACTGAAGACCTCCATGAACCCAACTAATTTAAGAGCGATTAAGAGTTTGTCCATATTTGGATTAAAAATAAATAAATAAATAAATAAATAAAAAGAAAGAAAGTATTGTCATAGGAATGGAGTTAAAAAATTATTACAGTATTATGATAACTACTAATAAAGAATGGAAAAGGCCATTATAATAGCAGTAATTAATTATAAGTACTGCCATTAGAATGGTATTATTATTAAGTTACTACATTATTATTATTTTACTACATTTAAAAAGTTTGGAGTCTTTTGGGGGGTTTTTTGGGGGGCGGGGGTTTAGTTCACAAAAAAGCTTCTTTCGCTTCCTACGGCTGCATTTATTTGGCCAAAAATACAGTAAATATTGTGATATATTACTGAATTTTAAAACAAATGTTTTTTTTTTGTTTGTTTTTTTTTGTTTTTTTTTGTTTTTTGTATTTATTTTATTTATTTTAATGCAATTTATTTCTGTCATTCAAAGATGACTTTTCAGCATTATTACTCCAGTCTTTAGCATCACACGATCCTTCAGAAATCATTGTAATATGCTGATTTTCATATTTCTTAAAATGTATTAATGTTGAAAACAGTTGGGCTGCTTTTTGTGGAAAAGTGATAAAATTTTAAAGCTTCTTTGATGAATAGAGGGGGGTATTATTGATTTATTTATTTATTTAAAATGGAAATCTTGTCTAACATTACAAATTTCTTTACTGTCACTTTTGATCAAATTTATTATTTTAGTTATTTGCCAGTTAGCCCATAACTTTAAATTTAATTACAGTGAAGGTGATTTTGTTTGTTTTTTTCATAAGCTGAAGGACTGAAGTCTAATTAATTTCCTTGGAAACTGACAGTATCACACATGGTGCTGCAAAAACTTAAGACCACAATATTCATAAAATTTCATGTCATTTTCTTATTGGCATCTGTGGTAAAAGCTCTAATAATCCATTATTGTGCTCTGGGCGTGTGTGTGTGTGTGTGTGTGTGTGTGTGTGTGTGTGTGTGTGTGTGTGTGTGTGTGTGTGTGTGTGTGTGTGTGTGTGTGTGTGTGTGTGTGTGTGTGTGTTGTGGTCGTCCTTGTCAAAGCTTTCACTGACTCTCAGTAATTAGTGCAATCATGACACATCCGAGGAGCTTATTCTGTGACAGCACTCAACAGAGACAAGTGTCCCTGCAGACAGAGTTCAGCCCCCAAACACACACACACACACACACACACACACACACTCATTCTATCTCTCTTTCTCTTCTAATAGGAATGCATCTTTGGACAGCATGCACAATATTCACATCAGTGACCACAAACACACACAAACTCTCCCTCACACATACAAACATGTTTATGGGTTAACATTCTTTAAGTATTTTATAATCCAATTTTAACAATCTATAAATGAATAATGTATTAAGGTAATTTAACTCTTTTTTAGGGACTTCTTTAAACAGAATATGGTTTACAGAGAGGCTAAATCACGTTTATCTCTCTATGAATCACATGTTGATGTTTGGAAAAGAATGATTTATTCCGATTCACACTTTAACTATCATAATAAAGTATGCTCCACATTACCTTACATTACTGTTCAAAATACATTAAACTGGTCAAGATTGACATTTATAATGTTACAAAATATTTTAATTTCAATTAAATGCTGTTCTTGTGAACTTTGTATTCATCAAAGTATACATTCCTGAAAAGAATGTATCATTTTTTCACAAAAAAATATTAAGCAGCAAAACTGTTATTAACTTTAGTCATTTCAAGAAATGTTTCCTGAGCATCAAATCAGCATATTAGACTGATTTCTGAAGGATCATGTGACACTGAAGACTGAAGTAAAGTAATGGTGCTGAACATTCAGCTTTGCGTCACAGGAATAAATTCAATTTTACAATATATTACAGTAGAAAACAGTCACTTTGTAATAATGTAATAATAATATTTCACAATATTAATGTTTTACTGTATTTTGATAAAAAAAAATATATTCTTTTTTAAAATTTGCTCAGACTCTGTGATCATCTCTTGCCACAATAAATGAATTTCTTGTTCTTTATCACTGCATCCTTATGGATAAGACGTGCAGATAATAGAACAAAAAAAAAAAAACTTATGGACTATAAGGTCTGTTTCAAAATCTTGAAACAAAAGTATGAAATAAATAAATGAATTGCAATAGTGCATACCTCAATTGAATTAGTACAAAGGGGGAAATATATTTTAATATACCACATAAATAGATAAGTAATAATAAATAAATAAATGCCATTTTAAGCACAGCTAAATGCAATCCATTTCCATTTGTATCCTACCAACTAAGCAAAATGGTACCTATTTTTGATTACAAATGGACAGGGCATTTATTAGAGAATTAATTTACAGACAAAATTACATTTAAATTCTGCCTTATTTTGTGATCTCACACAGCAGTATATTTTATTCCATACATTGGACCTGTATATAAATGTTATAAAAAATATAACATATAACAGTTTAATCAATTCCACATTTAGTCACAGCTTTAAAGGAATGGTTTGTCAAGTTTAGCAAGTAATGTAATGCTTTTCTTTTCTTTTCTTTTCTTTTCTTTTCTTTTCTTTTCTTTTCTTTTCTTTTCTTTTCTTTTCTTTTCTTTTCTTTTCTTTTCTTTTCTTCTCTTCTCTTCTCTCTTTTCAATTTTCAATTCAGTTTAGGTGTGCTTTATTGGCATGACTAAAACTGTACATTTGTATTGCCAAAGCAGTTGCAGCTGGGCTGCTTATAAATAGTGCGCACATGTATTAACAGAAAGAAAAAGAATAATAGTAATATTAATAATAAAAATATATATAAATTATTAAGCATGTAGTGCAAAATGAATGAGTGTACTGTATATAAGTGTATAAGTAAGAAATAAAATAAAAATAAAATAAAATAAAATAATGAAATGAAATGAAATGAAATGAAATGAAATGAAATTAAATTAAATTAAATTAAATTAAATTAAATTAAATTAAATTAAATTAAATTAAATTAAATGTAATTAAATTAAATAAGATAGGGGGCAAAATATACATCTAAGTAATATAATAGAGTAATATGGCATAATAATAGTAAGCTAAGTGTGCTGGAATCATCATATCAGGCCAGGTTGAGTGTTTTCTCTTCTATCATGGCTGGCAGACACATACTGAGCAGCAAACACACATCAGTTCTTGTGTTTTCCTAACAGATACAACAGTTTCTCCTGGTTTGAAAGAGTTTTAAATGTCTGATGGATCTTCTGTATTTTATCACAGAACACTGTCCGTATGTCTGTGTATTTGGAGCATTCTGTTAGTGCAGTTCTGTTTCCATCTGATTCAGATCACAGTGTGAACACAATCTTTGTTTTTCTGTGTCTGCCCGTCTCTATCATCAGCTTGTGTCTGCTGAGTCTGTATCTGGTCAGTTTGCTTCTCAGTTTCTTATCTGACACTGTGTACAGATACTCTGCCATACTCTACTCTCTCTTTAGGGCCAAATAGCATTGCAATTTACTCTGTTGTTGTGTTTGTAGTTCTGTTTGATTTGTGCAGTAATCTGACTGATTCTGATGTTGTGATTCAGAGCATCAGTAGATGTTAGTGAAGCATCAGGACTGAAGCACTGGATCAGCTGAGGGAGGGGACTGCTTTCTTTGCTCATCTCTTGGTATTGGAGGGCTTTATAATGATATGATTGCGGGTCAGTTTCAGATGTTTCTAGAATTTAAATGCCTTTTTTTTGTATCTTTATGATTAAAGGATATTTGCCTAATTCTGACCAGCATGCGTTATTTGTTATTCTAAAGTTTTCATGCCTTTATCTGTGATTAAATGATAAACTGTATCACTGGATAATCTTAAAAAGACAATTGTCTCCTCAATATAGCAAGCAATTCTTGTTAGTATATTAAATGTAGTGAGCTACTTTTTAAAAGGGCAGCTCTATTGTAGCATAACTATTGTAAATTATGAGTAACTTAAAGTGCGTCTTTTCCCCAGCAATTGTGTGTGTGTGTGTGTGTGTGTGTGTGTGTGTGTGTGTGTGTGTGTGTGTGTGTGTGTGTGTGTGTGTGTGTGTGGGGTAGAGGTGGCGCTGCATTTTGTTGTGTCTGTAATTAGTGCTGGAGTGCTGCTAATGGCAGGCCGGGACAGACTGTGGCGAATAGCTGTTCTTTTGTGTGAAAAGACTGCTCCTTCGCTCTCTGCTTCTTCTTTTTCTCTCTCTCTGTGCTCTGTCCATCCTCTCGGGATCTCATCATCTTCCCTAACAGTCAGAGTGGGATTTAGTACCCTCTATTCCCTCACCTTCTTCCTCTCCCTCTTCCCCTCTCTCTGTGTGTCTCTTTCTGGTGATCTGGAGCCATTCGACTTTTTAGGCTGTGTCTTTTTCTGACACTCATCTGTCCAGTGCTTTCGAGAGCAGCTATATCTGCTGTATAGGGTGTTTGGAGTTTATTTCTTGGATATATTTCTTTTTGGTTCTATTATTGAAAGTGCTAGAGTGGTAGGACCTTATAGCTGAGATCTCAACAGGACAGACAAATAGAAAACGATAATTTATATGTTTGACTTACCATTATTTTTTTATTATTTTTTTTTTTTTTTTTTTTTTTTTTTTTTTTTTTTTTTTGAAGATCTGCAGATACAGGCTCTTTATATAAAGTTGTTGCTCTTGATTTCATGACATGTCAGGATTCTTAAGTCTGATGTTAGCTCAGCAGTAACAGACTGGTGTGCAGTAAAGTAGTCGCTGTTTAAAAAAAATAATAATAATAATAATAATAATAATTCCACAACAGTTTCCACATCTGGTTGCACAAGCGTTAATAACACAGAAGCGTGTTCACGAAAAGAAAGAAAAAAGAAAAAAAAGTATTGTAGAACATGTGGCAAGTAAAAAGTACATGATAGTAACATATCATGTAATAAATAAGTTAATATATTATATAAAATTGTAATTATTAATTTATTAGTCTAACTGTATTGTTTCTAAGAAATAATAATTCTGTGGTAAACTACTAAAAAAAAATGTATGAATTGCATTTTTAAAATAAAATAAAAGCATCATGTAGCTGACCCTCAGACAAAGGTAAATATTTTAAATATATAGTAAATAATAAATATATTGTACGATATAAAGTAAATATAAAAAATGATTATTCTTTTTAATTAAACTTTTTTTTAAGAAAAAGAAACCTATATACTAGTTTGTAGTGAGTAAATACTACTTATTGCATAGCCTCTAAACTGCTTAATGTAGATTATTTGCATTAAAGTATTTTAAACATTAATATTACACATTTCTACAAAGCTGCTTTAAAACAATGTATATTGTGAAATGCATTACTAAAATTATATAATCTGAAATCACTCTGCAAACAAAGATCTCATTGCCTTATTACTAGGTCTGAAATGCCATAAGAATAAGGTCAGTCCTTACCGTCCTTCACTGTATCCACACATTGGTGCTGTAATGTCACAGAGATTGTCATGTAATAGTCATCTGTAAAATCCACATCAGTGCAGGCTGAGCAAAACACCACATAGTCGCTACAAAGCCTGCAAATGAATGTCAAGTCTATCATTTGGGACAGAGCCTAAATGCCTCAATCCCTTGAATATCTTTCAAAGATTTAATGCCACAGACCTTGCAAACCTCAGTGAAAATCATTGATTTGTTATTCCTCTAATGTGCACGAATGTCTAGTACCTTAAAGCTAACCCCAAAATGAAAATTTTCATTATTTACTCTTCATGTAGTTAAAAAAAATAATATTTCTTGTGTAGAACATAGAAGATATATTGAAGGTTTTGGTTCCCATTGACTTCCACTATATGGATATGCAAAAAAAAAAAAAAAAAAATTCTACTGACATTACTTTCAAGAAATAATAATAAAATATTGTACCAAACAACTAAAAGGTTTCTGTTCAAGACTTTTAATTGCATTAATTGCATATTTATTAATTTATTTTTTATAAAAATGGCATCATGTACCTGAACCACAGACAAAGGTAAATAGAACTAAATATATAGTCTCTAATAAATGTATAGTTCAAGTAAATATATATTTCATCTACATATTAGTTTGAGGGCTGTATAGGTATAATTATAGTCCAAAATTAGAAAGCACTGCTTAATTCATGTCTCCTGTCTCAATGGGAAGTGAAACATTCTTCAAAATATCTTCTTTTGTATTCTGCTGGGTAAAATTATATAGTTTTGGTTTGGAATGAAGTTGAGTTGATTATGTAATGGATTTAATTTTGTTTTGAGCTAACGCTTTAAACGTGACTTTCCCTGGTAAAAGCCTGTGTACCGTGACTCCTAGAAGCCACCGGCAACCAATCAGATTAAAACTTGTGATTTTCACCAACTCTTGTCATGTTTCTGTGCAACTGTTACGTGGGTCTGCTCGTAGAGCAACATGCATCAGATAGTCAGTGACAATCTCTTTCAAATATCACAGCATAACACAGAATGTCCTATCAAAAATAGCTTTTTTTCTATTGCTTCTTTTTCCTAACATCTAAGATTCCTGAACTCTCTCACTCGCTCGGCTTCGGTTGCAGAGTCTGGGCTTTGAAAGTACCCAAAGCATCCTGGGTAATTAGCCATTACGTCGCTGTCACAGAGGCTTGTGCAGTCAATACAGAGATCATTTGGGCAATGGTGAATGACAGCGCTGTCCGGGCTACAGGGCTGATCAAGGACAGAGCCAGCTGCACCCGGCATCTGTCAGGCCCATGAATCACACACACATACACACACACACACACAAACTGGCCAGGCCACAGAAAATGCTAATCTAAATCCTCAGCTTTCTTTTGTGCTTTCGGGCCTCTCCTCATTTCAGCTTCTCGATCATCTCCCCTCCTCCTCTGGCTTTCTTCTCCTCAATCTCTCCTCCCTTCACGAGAGGAAATGGCTGCTTACGCTCTGTGTCTAAACTCTTAGAGGCTTGTTACTGCTGGTGGCAAATGAATGACATTGGGATAGAGTCCTCTCAGGCCCAAGGAGAGCCCTTAAGTAATGGCAACAGAAGCAGAGAGAGGGAGAGATCACAGCATAATGAAAAAGCTATTTATTTCAGTAATAAAGACAAATGTGCCACATTGATTTCAGTTTGGCTAATATGAAATAGAGATGTCGGAGCTTGTTTATTGTGTTATTGTGGTTGGAAAGAAAGTGTCGGGTAAGCAAAGGTTATTTTACTGTCCTGACATCAGTGACAAACACCATACCTTGTGTTTCGAGATTTTTCTTGGTGGATATGGGCTTTTATGTTGGTCTCGTTTATTATGTCTTACAAAAGAATGATTTGATTTGCACCAATTAATATAATATAATATAATATAATATAATATAATATAATATAATATAATATAATATAATATAATATAATATAATATAATATAATATAATATAATATAATATTTGTTTGCCATTGTTTGAGCAACATTTCAGTTTTGTATCGTACTGTAATTTTACTTTTTTTGATGAGCCACAGAATAGTCAATAATAGATGGCATAAAATCTCATCTCAAGATATTTGATGAATGGCAATGCTCTTCTCAGTTTTGTAATTTCATCTAAACATCAACATTTGTACGATGTCGTCAGTTGAAACCGTTTTGAGATTAACTGATCTAATTTTGTGTCTGGAAAAAAAGTGGTCTATGAGATTATATTAAATAACAGTGGTTTTAGTGTCAATTTGTTAATGAGGAGTTTGCGGACACAATGATGCTTTTAGATTTGTGGAGTAAATTTGTTGCTTTCATTTTTAAGTAATTGTAGGACCTGAGTAGTATATTGTCACTGGTGTTATTTTTTTTTAATGTAATATTTGAAGTAAATAGCAGGGTTGTTATTATTAAATAATTACATGATGATTACAGACATTTATGCTATTCATTGAAACCTATACTGAGTGAAATCATTCCATTTGAACTCATAGTGTTGCTATTAAATATTAAATATGTAAGTACTCATATAACTTTATGCAAGTCATAAATTTACTTTTCAGATGAATCACTTTTACTTGGATTGTGCTTTGTTATTGGTTATTCAATTATTGAACTAAATTGTCAAAACACAATTTTCACAACCAAGAATGACAGTTAGAATATAAATATTAATATGAATGATTTCATTAATACATTGTGTAAAAGTTTACCTAGGGGGACTATCCTGTCCCAGTAGTGGCAATAAATAATTTTTAAAACAACAAAAATAATTGTACATTATTACTATGATAGCTAAATTAGCAAATGTTTCTATGTATTTCCTATAAACTGACTGATGCATCATCTGCACATGCTAAACTTATATGTTATAATTTCAATGCAAATTGTTCTTAAGATCTTCCTCCATCTGTATATTACATTATTTCAAGATAGCATGCAATTATTTGTTTTAGGTTTCACTCAACATTTCTTCAACAGAAGTAATACAGCCTGAGATGCCTATGCTGTGTAGGATCCCCGGATGGATGGATGGATGATTTTGTGTTTATATTGTGCAGAGACTGGAAATTAGGGTATGTTCAAGACCATGACAGATGCCTTGAGTTAAATTATTCTGCTAACATACATAAAAATCGCAATCCTTACCAATGCACATACACAGCTGTGTTATTATCAGGGCTGTCAATAGGACATGTTAATTAGTGTGATTGATTATAAAAAAAAATACAAATAAATCGTTAGAATATGTTTCAGGTCTATAATCACATGTGTAACACGTCGACTTTGCAGTGTGACTGAGACCTACAGAAGAACTGATTAATCAATGCATAATCACTCCCATGCAGCAAAAACCTGTTTATGAGCACAAAAACAGCCAAAAAGAAATGTAGGACAGCGTTTTCTCCCCGGGATTACACTGTGCCACCAGTAATAATCAAGTAACAAGCATAGCACGCTGATTGTTTTTCTTTTCCTCCTTTCATTGTCCCAAACATCATGAACTCTGTAATATTAAGGTGGCATTAACCGTGAACCTGACAAGCATGTCCTCCCACTGCATTAGGAACTCCACTGGGATTCATTCCCTGTAGACGGAGGGAGAGGGATCTGCTCCAAACAGCATTTAAATGATAAGTGTCTCTCCATTACTGCTCTGGGATAAACATTTAAATGGCCTTTAATTAGCGTGTCCTTCCCGCTTGTCGATAGGCTTGCGCTAACCGCTCAGCACCTTAACGAGCCATAATTAAATTGGTTCGAGTCAGAGCTGGCAGGAAAGAGCCTGTCATTTGCAAACAGATAAACAGGGATAGATTTTGAATTTGACCTCTGCAAAATGATTGCTGGTTCAATATTGGGTATTAGCTGAAACAATGTAATGATTCAGAGTCTTAAAGCCATAATAGGCAACAGGACAATGATTTAACTGACCGGAATAACTCTTCCTCATCAGTGGAGCCAGTCGATTCTCTGAATGTGAACCCACTGTTTAAAAAACCTCAATGTAATGCACGTCAGATAAACTGATTGTTACTACTACATGTATTAAAAAGAACAGTCTACAAAAGAATTCAACATTCAATCAATATCCCAATCCGGCACAACTCTTCCTTCTGCAGGACCACAAAAAGAGACATTTTGAACATACAATGACAGCTCGAATTAATAATAAAACATGTAAAGATCTGCATTGTCCATCTAACTTGTGCATTACATACCAAGTAATCTGAAGCCATATGATAGTTTTGATGAAGGAACAGAGTAAAATTTATAGGAAAAAATTTATAGGGAATGGTGTCAATGGCATCAATGACAGCAAAGGAAAAACATTTTAGTGTGATAGGTGAATTGAGGTTTTTTTTTTTTTTTAAGAGAGAGAGAGATTCATGTGATGATTGTGAATAAAATGTATAAATGTATTCTATAAATATACATATAATTTGTAAAAAAAAAAAAAAAAATAATGGCTTTCAAAGTGACTGTTTCTAAAGCACAAATGTTGTGTCACATGGGATGCAAATACATAATTTTGACTAGAATAGTTCAGTTTCAACATAATAATTAATTATTGGAGTAGTGTGGCATAGTGGTTAAAGCTCAGGATTTGTATTTGGAAAGTTGCTGGTTCAAGTCTGTAAATAAATGTATCATTGAGCAATGCCAGTATGAATTATATATAATTCATACTGAAACAATACTGGTTGGCATTGCTCATCGTTTGTTGTTAATATTTTGAAGTAGTTTTATTTTTATATTTTCTTATTATATTCTGTTATGTGTTTTTTATGTTATTAGATATTTTTTTTTTTTTTTTTTTAATATGCCTATAAAATTATTTTAATTTTATTTCAACTTTAGTTTTAGATATTTTAGTACATCAGGTTAAACTAAATTAAAATGTTGCCCTGGCAGCTGGAATATTTTTATTATTATTATTATTGTGCCAGTTTGTTATTTTTATTATTATTATTATTATTATTATTATTATTATTATTATTATTATTATTATTATTATTATTATTATTTATGCTTTTCATTTTAATTAACTATAATATGCCTGATGCCAAAACAATCTCATGGCAGTTCATAACTATTTTACATTTTGGTGAATTGACAGCAAATTTCTATGAATTTGTACAATCTCATTTGTATGTTTTCATATGATCTGCGTACCAACCTGAGACTGTAGGTTTTAGGAAGACAGTCATTTTTAATTTTTTTTTATAACCATCAAAAATAAATAAATAAATAAATAAAGCCAAAAATTCAAAAATGTATTTTGAGATTGAGTGGACTATGCATTTTAAGTGATCCAGGAGAATAAGTGCACTGCAAGATGCATTGGTTACAAGTGTCTGTTAGATGACCTCTAATTTTCATATTTTAGGACTACAGTTATGAATTAGTGCTACTGACCTTTTGCGTGTTGGAATAATACTGTTTTTTAAAGTGCCCTGAGAAAAGGACACACTCATAATGATACCTAATTTAAATAATACTCCATATTAGAATACAACACAGCATTGTATATGGGGTTTATTCTGACTCATTGTGACATTTACGCAGCGCTGGAAGGCCAGAGTTTCATGTGCAGTTAAAGCAAGGTGTCAAGAGCTTAACTGTAAGCACTGTTTAAAAAGACCAAGAGCAATTAAGGGGGAAAAAACTTTACAATGGAACTTAATGTCCTTGTTCCTTTGATCTGTGTCGCTAACTGCAGTGAAACTTTCTGTCCTAATTATCCATTTCTGCCCGTCAGTGTCTCTCTGTGTCCCTGTCTTTCTCTCTCTCTCTCTCTCTCTCTCTCTCTCTCTCTCTCTCATTATAGTCTCTCTTCTTCCATTTCTACATTAGCACAGCAGTCTGATATGCACTTAACTGTGTAGACATAGAGAAAGGGGATGAAACAAGAGGCGAACAAAGTGAGGGACCAAGTAACAGACAAGGAGAGGTGAGGAAGAGAGATGAATGAAAAAAGTAGTTCATGGAACAGAGGCTAATGACATGGGGAAAAGGTTCTCAACCCCTGAAGGACTTCACTCTTGCCCTGATCTGTTCATCACACTGACTATTTGTCTCTGCTCTCACCTAAAATAAAAAAGTTAAGGTGTCATTGCCAAAGATCTATCTGTTAGATATTTCTGAAAAACTAAGCATCCTAACTAACAAAAACACAGTTATTGCTTACTGAACCAAGTAAAAAAAAAAACATAAATCATTGCCTTGTAAAAGAGAAGTAATTGTACACACTTGAAGTTTACATAAAATCTAAAAAGTATATTTTAAAAAGATTGTGTTTGTTAATAATATGAAATGAAATAAAAGGCCACTTAAGTGTACTTGGAGTACATTTTTATTACCGTTTTTTTTATTCACACACTTAAGTGCACTTAAAAGGTATATTTTATAGCCATATAAAATTAGACATTTTACTTTAAATTCAATTGTAAATCATTGTGTTTTATTAATCTTTTGTCATGCTTTAAAGAAGTACACTTATTTTGGTGTGTTGACTAACAAACTAAACCATTACATACTTGATTCTAATTTAATTGTAATGTGTTATTTAATATCACATTTAAAGTTAGTATATTTTAAATATATATATATAAAATTATGTTCTAAATACAGAATCTACATAAATTTAAATTATAATACATTTTAGGTTACACTTACTTTTAACGGAGTGTCTATTTACACTAAGTTTAAATATTTACACTAACTCTGCCTATGAACATGTGATTCGGCTAGTCAACATTACAAAAGAGAGTTCACACGCGCAGATGGTAAACCGTGTGTCGTACTCATTTTGACGCGATCGCCCCTGGTTCGAATCCGCCTTTTGACAAACTTTTTTCTCCCTTTTCAAATTTCAAATCACATCAAAAAAGATTTATTTTAAATGAAAATGAAGGAAATAATCAAAAAGTTGAAAATTAAGGATTGGTTAGGGTTAGGGTAGGTGTAGGGAGGGTTTTATTGTCCAAATAAGGTGGCATCCATTTAATAATTTGAATTTGAATTCAAATTTACGCTCAATAAGTTTGCATACTGTTTTATAATGTACTACAAACCTGAGGTGCAGATAATTGCCACTATTTGCAATAAGAAGTATAAATAGAAAATCCTGCAATTTTAACATGGTGTAAAATAGAATCTATCGCTAAGAACATCTGCAATTTTCACTTAGTGTAAATAGCCTCTAACGCTATTTACACTTAGTGCAAATAATGTGTACTAGTTATTATACATTTAAAGTCATTATACATTTAAATTCTGAGTAATGTTAATTAACTACATGTACACTGTAAAATCTAATAAGTTGGGCTTACTTAAAAAAAGCATGCAAACCGATTGCCTTGAAAAAACTAAGTAAAGTGAAATAGGAATAGTATATTGTACTGACAAATGCTTAGTTAGTATAGTTAACTTACACAAGAGTTCTAGTACTAAAAAAGAACTGTAGGGGGTACTTGATCCTTTCATTTAGGTTTACTCATGACTTAGTATAGCTACTCACTGACTCCCAGAATGCATTGCGCAGAATAAATTATGTAGTTGCTTTATTTTAAAGTTGTTGTTTTTATTTGCCAATTTTATTTGCTGTCTTGTGTCAGTAGTAGCACAACAAAAAGAGCAAATAAAATGGCTATTGTTACAATTAATGAAAATAAATTTAATTTAATTGTTACCATCATTGTGATTCACGTGATGAATGTTTAAGTCTGTGTGTGACTTCAGCATATTACCACACACTATTTATGGATTATATAAAAAGCATTTCAAGGTATTTATGAAAAATAAAATCTCAGAAAGGTCATTATTAAACGCACACAAAAAAATGCTTTAATTAAAAAATAGGTCATTTTATAAAAGCAACCTATTTATTACTTTTCATTGAAATCAAAAAACTCTGATTTCATGATGCATTTCTCCATTAATAGAGAGAAAATTATAGTAATATAAATGAAGTTTCAAGTGCCCAACCAAAGGGAATGCTAATCACTATAATGGTGAGCTAAAAAAAAAAACGGCAATTAGCAACATATTAGTGCACTGCTGCCTCTCACTGGTTTATTAATATCATTGGTTCCTTTGTGGCTACTTGAATATTTTAAGTAAGTGTCACTCAAAACAGTAAGTAAATTGTTTTATTTGCCTTGAAAGTAGCTGAAACTTAATAAAACCTAGTAAGTATAACAACTAAGTAAAGATAACTAATTAAATCTAAGTAAGGTAAACTGTTGGATTTTACAGTGTACTTACTATAGGGTTAGAGTTAAAATTAGGGTGTGGCTTAGGGTTACTTGCATGTAATTATGTGTAATTAATTGTTATTATAATAGTTACATGTAACGTGTAACAAGGACACCTTAAAATAACATGCAATTAAGTGTCCGAAAACATTACATCCAGTTTGCACTTATATTCTTTTAAAGAATATTATTTGAGTTGAGTTGAACCACTTCTCAATATTTTTAACTCGTCGTTATCTCTAGGTCATGTCAAGGTCAAGTTGTGTCTGCTCAATTGTGCTCCTTCCTGCAAAAAAAGTTATATCTATGAAGAATTTCAGTCAGGTTTTATGCCCCATCATAGCACAGAAACTGCACTTGTTAAAATTACAAATGACTTGCTTCTTGCATCAGACCAAGGCTGCATCTCATTGCTAGTTTTACTTGATCTTAATGCTACGTTCGACACCATAGATCATGACATACTCATAGATCAGTTTCAAAACTACACACGTATTCAGGGGCAGGCTTTAAGATGGTTTAGATCCTACCTGTCCAATCGCTACCACTTTGTTTATTTAAATGGGGATTCATCTCATTTATCACCACTAAAATATGGAGTGCCACAAGGATCTGTCCTAGGGTCCTCTGCTATTTTCAATATACATGTTGACCCTTGGTAATATCATTGAAAATACGGGATTAGTTTTTTCCAATTAGATTCAAATATCTCAACAAGACCAGATGAAACTTCGAAATTATCTAAGCTAACAGAGTGTGGTTAAAAATGTAAAAGATTGATGACCAATAATTTTCTCCTATTAAATTCAGATAAGACAGAGATAATTACTTATTGGAACAAACACATTACACAGAATCTCGTATATTACATTTCAATTAACGGATGTATGTTTACTTCCTCTAGTCAAAAATCTGGGTGTTATATTAGACAGCCTGAAAATCATCTCCCCAATGTTACAAAAACATCATTCTTCCATCTTTAGAAATGTGCCAAGCTAAGAAAACCTGTTTCTAAAAAACCAAAGCTAGTTCTCTGCATATTTATGACCTCTAGACTGGCTATGTAATGCACTGCTAGCTTGGTTTTCCCTGCATCTTCAATAAACAACCTACAGGTAGTCGCCAAATGCGCGGCGAGTCCGTTACCAGGTCAAAGAAAAAGATCATATTACCCCAATCTTACAGTCTTTGCACTGGCTACATATTAAGTTCCATATCAGTTACAAAATATTATTACTTACCTACAAGCCCCTTAATGGTTTAGCTCCTGCGTACCTAACTAGTCTTCTACCACACTACAACCCATCACGCTCCCTAAGGTCACAAAACGCTGGACTCTTGGTAGTACCTAGGATAGCAAAGTCCACTAAAGACTAGAGCTTTTTCACATTTGGCTCCCAAACTCTGGAACAGCCTTCCTGATAACGTTCAGGGTTCAGACACACTCTCTCTGTTTAAATCTAGATTAAAAACACATCTCGTTAGGCAAGCATTCACATAATGTATCTTATAACGTTGTACTTCAGTTACATCTGATCAAATGCACATTTTCATTCTTTTGCTTGAGTTGAACATAATTTTTTTGATTAGTTGGAACAGCAGCTACACTAATTTTTCTCTATTACCTTCTCTGTTTCTGATTGGCATCCTATGGTAATTACACAAACTTCAGTCTGCATCCAGCCCTTATGAAGACCAGAGATGACCGAACACCTGAGATGATCCCAACCCCTCAGAGGACCTCAGATGATGCCAACCCTTAGACAACATACAAAACCACCAAATTTTGCTAAAAGTTTGATCGCAACATATAATCATTGCTGTTATTAGTGTTCACTGTGTGATTAATGACATTAACTAACTGCTTGATTTTTACCGTACATTTCTGCCATATGGACAGCAACTTGAGATAGTCACCACTGATAAGCTATTACTAAATATAATGTAGAAACTTTAATTTTCTGTAAAGTTGCATTGCTACGATTTGCATTGTGAAAAGCACTATACAAATAAACTTGAATTGAATTAAATTGAATATTATTTTATGTTATGAATATTATTAATATTAGGCCAATGTTTTTTCCCAATGTTCTTTTCAAAATTTAGCAAAACTTGCAAGTAAAGATGCCACAATATGTAGCATGTTAGCACTACATTGACGTAGCATTGGTTACTTCTTCTTTATATCGATAAATATATATATATATATATATATATATATATATATATATATATATATAACTACTGTACATAATATGTCAATGGACCCATGCAATTACAATATAAAACAGAGTTTCCAACATAGAAAATAAAAAAGTTTACTTAACCTTTCAGTTTGAGCAAAGTGCTGTACAGCAAACGTAAACGTTCATCACTGGTAATTGCATGTATTTATTATTCTAATATGATATAAAACAACGGGTTGTGTAGATATAATAGAGAAAGATATTCTGGATGCAGTAATGCAAATGGCAGCAAAAGCCGTGTTCTTTTAACAAATTAGCATGGTCTGTGTGAATAAGAACCTTCCTGTCTTCCCTGAGTAAAATCCAGCAACAGCCAACCCACCCTGACATTACAGCATCTTATTAGAGTCCTGCAGGACCGGCCCCTACCTGACTACAACTCCTCTCACCACTGACAGAAATAAGAAGCACCATCATGTTGGGTCAGTGTGTGTGTGTGTGTGTGTGTGTGTGTGTGTGTGTGTGTGTGTGTGTGTGTGTGTGTGTGTCGCTCTCCCTTAATTAAAGCCACAGTGTTCTCTTTCTGCTCTCAGTGTCTGTGCATATTGGGCGTATGGGACACTGAAACTCATTATTCCCACAGTCCAAACACTGAGGCTGTGTCAAGCCAGCATCCATCACCATGGGCCTGCACACAGTCAGCACAAAAAAAACACATTCGCGCTCACTCAGCACATTCACCAATTTGCAATTTTCCAGTGCGGGGTTGGCTGACATGTTTTTATTGCTGAAGATCACTTTCAAACGCACAGATCATGAGAGCCAATGCTCGTTAGCCTAGCGCTGCTGACTCAGACGCTAACGAGGATAATTAACAGCACTGCGTTAAGGAAAGCATTGCAGGGGAGGAGGAAGCACTGCTGCTCACTAACTGATGTGAAAATGGGAAGATACACACCTGTGTTGCTGCTTGGAGTTGCTGGCTGTGTTGTACAGTTGGAGTGAGCAAGAAGAAATCAGGTTTTCTTCAGATGCTTGAAATAAAGTTCATTGTGAAGGAACTTTCAGAACTCAAAACTTCCTCTCTAGTGCAAAAAAAGAGCATTTAAACTAATAGTCATTCAGAATATCCACAGTTGTCCATCATCGGACAGATGAGTATGTTCAATGATCTAGCACATGTAGCCGTTGCCTGCTCGATGTTCAACAAGTTTGTCCATGAAGTCACGAGAAAGTAGATCATTTTATGTAATATACATTTAAATTATAATATGTTTTTATTTAAATGCAACTAAGTTTGCACTTGTTATTGTTAGTATATTATTTCCTTTAAACATAAGCTAAAGTGTACTTATTTTTTTATAATGGTCTTTAAACTTTTCAAAATTATACATCCATCTATACCACAAAATGTAGCATGCTGGAACTTAAAAGAGTTCATCGTATCATGAAAATGCTCTAGATATCAGAACATTTAAACTGAAATACAATCATGATTTAAAAATTGGTCATTTTCTGACATCAGACAAATGAGTATGCATTTACAGCCAACATCCACAATGCTTAATCAATGTTTAGAAACATTGCCTTACGATGAGGCAAAAAAGAGGGAATCAGAGAGATATTATTTCTGTTCGGAAGAAAAAAAAAATGTTTTTTATTAAAATAAAATTAAATAAAATTAAAAATAATAATAAAAAAATGGTTCAGGTATGTTTTAGGGGTGGAGCTGAACTAACCAAGCTGAATCAATCTCCTGGGCCTCCAGGAACAGGTTTTGACACCACTGGCCTATACAGTATGTTTAATTAAGATCATATTTTATGTAGTTAGCCTGTTTTCAGCCAATAGCAGCTACTAAACTGTTTAGATCTAATTACACTCAAATATAACTCTTTAGCTGAACTTGATTTCATCATGCATAGTGGCTAGTGCGATGTTGGAAAAATTGTTTAACTCTATTCAGATACTTCATATAGGATGAAATTAAGTGAACTATAACCTAACCCAGCTAATTGTGTTATACATGTCATGAATTGATATATCAGCATGCATTTTCCGATTTTACATTTACCAGCCACTACCAAAGGCATTTTGCATCTGGTCATAAAAGAAAGCGACTCTTATGCCACAGCTGTTTAGTGCTGTCTAAGTGCTCTAGTACTGCTCTTTCACAACAGCTAACAGATTGTGTGAGATGTAATGTTTGGGACAGCTGTTACCATTACACTTGCAATAGCATTTAAGATGATGCCTGCTTTGACAAAGAAACCACCGCAAGCTATATTATGTAAAGTGAGCTATCATACATGGATAACAAACAAAAGATGTCACTCAGACAACAAAGATACAAGGGAAATAAATTTTTATAAATAATAAAGCATTGTAAGTTCATTTTTGTAATGACTGCATGGTCTCCAACATTGTGCCCTGGTCAGCTTTTCATTTAATACGTTCTTCTTTTCCTACAGTTTTTGACTCATCAGTGCACATTATTCCAATTACAGTAATTTTTTTCTCTTTATAAATGATTCTGACTTTCTGACTGATGTTACAAAGACAGCTTGCAAAGGAGTTCAACAATGACTTCTAAATATGAATAAAGAATTTTTTCAGAAACAAACAAATATGGACGGACAGATGTGTGTTTTAGAAGTAACTACAATAGATTATTTACAGAAATGAGCAGGTCTTGTGAAAATGATGCATCTAATAGCTACTACTCTGGTTATTGGACAATTCAGCATGAGATGAATGTGTTGAAGTGTGTGTTATGTGTGTGGAGGGGTTGATTTGACTGTGACTGGGCTGTTGGGCTCTGTTCATTATGTGCTGAGACTGGGGCAGGTCTCTCCTCACAGCCAGGATGAGGGTATTAAAGGAGAGCGTCTGACACCTCTCTAATGAAAAATAGAATCCTCCTGAAGGTTATGTAGCGGCCCATGCTGAAAATCCTGCTTCATTTCACTCTATCCCTCTGCTTAGGTCAATCTAATTCTTTCCTCCTGATAGATATTTTCTCTTAAAGTTTTCCGCAGGTAAGTGTGTGCCAGACTCATCATACAGAGAAACTCGGGTTTCTCTGCTCGTGCTTTTTCCGGATAAGTGGAGCAGTACTGTGGCTTAAATATACTGAACGAGAATGGTGTGGAAAAAATTCACTTTGAAATTCCTTGTAAATTTTCCAAACAATTACAAAGAAACTGCAAGTAACACACACATTTTAATACATTTTCTAGTAAATTGTACTTCAATAATCTTGTTTTATTTATTTATTTATTTTAAATCAAATGTTAAACCCTATAAAACTTATTGCACTTCAGTTATTGGCCAAGGCAATGTTTCTCATTTAGTTTAAGTTGATTATTATTCTTTATTATTATTATTATTATTGTTTAAGTTATTTTAAGGTCTAGTTCTTGCTATTAACAAAATATTAACTATGACTTTTCCCTCAATAAACTCCTAATTTGGTGGTTTTTAATTGTTGGTAAGTTTGTTGTTTGTTTTTTGTTTAAACCGTACTAAACAGTATGATTTTGTTTTATGTGTGTTTTATAAGTACTAATAAACAGTAAACATGTTAATAATAGACATGCTAATAAGCAACTAGTTAATAGTGGGGATTGGCCACTATACTAAAGTGTTACCAAATAAATAAATAAAAACATATTTTATTAATTAAAAAAATAATAACACAAATCGTCCCCTTGGAATTATAAGGTTCTATCTGCATTCCGAGTAGTTTTGAGATATTGAGCTTCAAAGTTTTTGTGTTCCATTCGACTGTGTAGATAGAAGCTTATTTTTTTTTTTAAATAAAAAGTCCCATAATGTACACACAACATTAAAAAAATCTATCACATAATGTAAATACGTTGACATAGAATAAGAATATGTGAATAACTCAATTTTGACAAAAATGTCAGATCTTTATAATTCCAAGGGGACGAAATGACAAATCACACAACAGAATTACTCAAATGTTAACAAGAATGTAAGTAAAAACAGAAAATACTGTACATAAATAAAATCCAATTCAAAATATTAACAAAACTATAATAGTATATTAATGATACCAAAAAAGAATACTGATGCACACCAAAATACAGACTGTAAGATTATTTAACTATTTAATAATACATTAAATCATTCATTTATTCAGTATAATATAGTAGCTGTAAAATAAGTGAGATAATGTACAGTTATTGCAAAATAAACCCATTCAGGATGATTCAGTTTGTAAGCTGACTGTACATTATCCCTTATAAGTAGATCTTAGCATAAATTAGAACGTGTCCATTAATTAAATTAATATATTTATTTCTCTCAAAGGAACAAACACAGGGATGTGGTGGAAAGATTTGGAGACAGAAAGAAGTATGTCATTTTTTGCGGTACTCAGCAGTTGGATGATGTGCGTGTCTTTTTTACAGTGCAGACAGAAGTAAGAGGTCATGCTTTGTGTGACCCCAGACACTGACACACACACACTCAGCCCACAGAAGCACACAGAGCCCCGGTCACCCAGCGCACGGCCTCATGGGACACCCTGTCATCCTCACATACTGTCTTTCTCCCTCTCTTTCTCCCTCTTGATCTTTATTGTAAGTGATCACTGATGGACACAGAAGAACAGAGGAAGTTATTTTACGTTATTTTATTTTGAAAAATAATTTCTTAAAGATCAAATCAAGAAGAACGAAATATGGTGAAGTGATGAGCTGGTGTGTAAAACATCTCACTGCCGCTGTCAGATGTGTGACCTGCCCTACACGCTCTGCCCTTTGCACAGTGTGTTTCACACACACACACACACACACACATGCTAAGAGCCTCACACCACCTCTGTCTCGTAAGCATAACTACAGCACTGCTGATGACACTGTACCAGTGTCCCTGCCGAAACACACTCATTTTTATGTGTGTAAAAGAGTGTACAGCAAGATCTGCAAGAAAGAAGTGGAGGATATGCTCTCTCTCTCTCTCTCTCTCTCTCTCTGTGTGTGTGTGTGTGTGTGTGTGTGTGTGTGTGTGTGTGTGTGTGTGTGTGTGTGACGAGAGAGAGAGAGAGAGAGAGAGAGAGAGAGAGAGAGCCACTGATCAACATAATGACTCAACATAATAATAAATAAATGATAAGTACTAGAATGTCCAAGTTAACAAAAAAGGAACATAATTTTAAATATTGTTTAAAATGCATAAGTGAAGTGCTTAGAAATGTAGAAATTCCTGAAAAACTGAAATGTATTCTTTTGTTTATTGTTAAAAATGTCAAGTGGTGTAACCATTACAAAAAAGAAAAAAGAACATACCCATCTTTATAATGTACTACAACTTATATGAAATTTATATGAAATAAATTCTGGAATAAAAATAAAAATTGAATATATTTTATTTCAGAGTATTTCATAAGGAATCTGGAATAATCTTGAAAAAAGTCATGTCTGTATAAACTTGTCTGTAAACGTAAAAGAAATATTACAATAGAATTCACACAGACAATGATTTGAAGACACGTTTTTAATCCTGTAATAAAACTTATTACAATTATTTTACATTTTATTCCCGAAAAAATAAAATAAAAAATATTCTTTAAAAGTTTTCCATTCATGGCTTCTTTTTTTTTTTTTTTTTTTTTTTTGATAGATTAATAGATCGATAGATGTTAGATTAATAGATGGATTGTTTGTGCAAGGAGAGGAGCTCCAAGTAAGAAGTGGTGTCCTGGTGGGAACTGAGAAGAGGTTCTGTCCTGTAATTAGTGAGAGTATGGTAAGACTGTTGGGTCTTAAGTATCTCAGCAGGGTGCTAAACTGTGTTTATGATACAGCAGCACTCATATGATGCAGCAAATACTAGCACTAAAGAGCAACTCTCTCTCTCTCTCTCCTTTTGTCTCTTTCCACGTCTCCATGAGATCCAGAGAAATGCAGGCTACTAAACACACGGTTCATTAAACCTACTGAGAGTCCTGTGTCTGAATATAGTTTTTATTGTAGTTTATTTCATTATAGTTTTTAAGACGGAAGCACCTGTAGTTTCCTGGAGAGGCAGATTGCACACACAGTCTGTGGCACAAGTTGCAGTTTTGATCCATGTACATGCATGTGTTTGTACCTGTGTGTGTGTGGATTGTTAGAGCTGTTTTTGAAGCACAGACTCCACTTGTCAGATTATGCCACATTTCCATTTGACTTTCATAAGCTGTTTACGGCTCACAGGCTGTGCAAAGAAATGGGCTCCTGAATGTGTGTGTGCAGTTTGGATCCCGTCAGGGTCTTTTACATGCTGTATTTTGTATGTCAGAGTTGCTGGTTGGAGGGATCACTGTAAAAACAGTCCCGCTGTTTCCTTTCCTAACATTTTTGTTTGTTTCCGGTTGTTTTGGTCCTGAGGTAAAAAAAGGATGAAGTGATGTCGAATCTTAAATCCGTCCACTTTGCATGTGCAGCGAAAGGAAGTGTTTTATTCCACAGATTTACGATTTTCTGTTGTATCGGAGGATAATGACCATGTGGGAAAGTGACTTTGGAAATGTAATATGTTACAGATTACAAGTTACACTTTTTAAAATGTAATAAGTAGAGTAACTGTTTTAAGTATTTTATTAAATTAATGTAACTGATTATATTTGATTACTTTTCTAAATTTCTAATGTTTTTAATTGTTAATCGTTTTGAGGGATTTAAAGCAGGCAGGGTTAACCTTACAGTAGTGCTACCCAACACTGATTACTGCCAGACTTTCAAAATCCTTGAATTAAGATTATAATTTACTTTAAAGCACAGCACAGACAACAAAATATGAGTTTTTTATCTTTTTATTTTGTTTTGGTATTGAAGGTTAAGCACAGATTTAAAATCATATAGTTTTATAGCTATGATACTGTTTTTGAAATCAAATCTTTGCATTGCTATGACAGAAAACACTGGCATCTAATAATGCCTTGAGAAAAAAAAAATGTCTTTTAAAAAAATAATGCATAAACCCAAATAGGAAATAGGTTAAAACAGTTGAGCTATTTAAACTTCTGAAACATCTGTGCCTCACATTTTAGAGCAGAACAATGCAATTTATGAAAGAAGTCAATTAAATCATGTGGATGTGTGTGAGAAAAAAATATATATAGCCTATATTTTGTCATTAAATTACGTAACAACGTTACATGTTATACTCCCCACCTCTGAGAACTACTGAGGTATTTTAGCTACACACTCAAGTGTAATCACATTCGCAACAGGTCGCCTTCATTTCGTTTGTTTCAAACGAGCTCTGTCATAAAGTAGCTAATGCGATTGTTTGAGAACTACTGAGGTATTTTAGCTACACAGGGGACGGTGCTGACCTGCGTGTGGGAAGACCCCAACGCGGTGATCAGCAGAGAGATCAAAGCCGCGTCTGGGGGGGAGAAGAAAGGCGGCCGGGCGCGAGCGCTGGACCTCTCCTCACTGGATTAACATTGAGTCGAATCCGGCTAAACTGGCTTCACTCACTCCAGGACAAAGACACCGCGTAATTGGGCCGTGGCTGATTTTCGCCTGCGAGCTTGATCACCAATGTTCCCAGCAAAGCCCTGCTAAAAGACATTTCATTACGGATTAGAAAGTCTCTATTACCGTGCAAATTAAAGACGCTCTGATCTTAACCTATAGGTCGAGCGGCGTTACGGCGAAAGTTTAGGCTGTAAAGTGTGTGAGACGCGCAGAGTGCGTCGGCGCTGAGCTTGCAGTTTGCTATTGATTTTACGATGGGCTTATATGATGATTTATGGAGAGCTTGTGTCAGTATTACAGGCTGAAGGACACACAATATCATCTTCAACATCATTAAAATTCAGATGCCTCTCTGGCCTACTCTTCAGACGCTCGCACCCGCAGCCACACAAGCCTTACACATGCGCACACACAGGCTACACAAATAAATGGTCTCTCACGGTAAGATGCACGCACACGAAGTCCACAAATATTACACTAGGCTACTTGCAGAATATCAGATCTGGTTTACAGGTGATTTTAAACATGCGCTCATCCATCAGACACTGTGGGTTGTGTTAGTTTATCTGGGTTGTTTTCGTGCTTCTTAAAGCCGCCATTGACAGAAGCAGTGAAAGTGTTTCAGAGGCCGCCGTGTTGTCTTTCATCTGCCGCTGGATTCTGTGGTACACTAGAGCCCCCTGTAGATCAAGAGGGGTACTGCAGTCGATAAAGCGGCGCTGCGTGCTTGAGCTGCGCATTTCTTTCATGAAAATACAGAATATCACTCTTGGTATGCTGCAGATTAGCGGGGATGATTTAGACCACGCTAAAAATCTAAATTAAGCGGTAAGATTATATAATTATTTCTACGATGGTTTTATAGGCTATGCATATGCGACCAGATGTAGTCTGATGTGAACTCACCTCAATAATATAAATGCAAACTATAATTATAAATAGGTGTATAATTTAAATAGCCTATTATAAATAAATGAATGAGGCAAATGATAGGCCTGCATACTTTTATGAAGATACTATTGCTTCCTTGGCAATAAAAATAGACCTTTATATTTTCCCATTTTACATAGTGTGCATTTAGTAAAGTTGTTTTTGTTTTCAGAAATAATGGTTTGCAAACGTTCATATCATGCATTAATAATAAAATCCTAATAATAATAATATTTTATATAACATCTTTAAAATAGCCAAATGCATAAAACGGGACAAAAGTAAAAGTAACAGAATACATGGACAGAAACCGCAAAACTGGCACGTGGATCTGGGGTTAGGATTTCATGTTGTAAGCTCATATAAGAATAATTATATATACTATATATATATAATATCTATATTATATATATATATATATATATCGCAAAACTGGCATGAGGATTGCAGGTTCACAGCTCATATAGTAAATATATTAAAGAATATGCAGATGAATAATATGATGAGTACTCTCCTCAGCCTAATTACTTAAGTAGCTATTAATTTCACTCTTGTATCATCATTATTAATCACATTAGTGCGCCCACAGTCTTCTTCAGAGGGGAAAATCAGGCAGAACACAGTTCTGTCACTAGGGAATGTGGCAAAGCACAGATCACAGTGCCATAAAATGCTTACAATTAAAACATTTGCATACTTATTGTTAAATTATATTTCTTTTAATAGATTAAAAGCTTCATTGAACTTGAAAATAGTAAGGCAGAGCACAGTATCAAATGATGAGGTGAGGTTTCCTGGAATTACAGATGTAATGTTGTTTTAATATAATTTCCTCATACAAGGGTATTTTCTTTTTTTTTTTTTTTTTTTTTTTTTTTTTCATGCTTTTTGCACGTTTTATCCAAATGCCCAACACATTATATGCAAAAACGTGACCGCAAACGCTTCTACGCAAGCTCGAATTCGTGCGTCTCTGAACAGCGAATGTGTGGTCCAGTCAGCCCCTGCTGGTAGATGCTGTAACTACACCGCAATATGGATCATGTGCTGAGGCCTACATTAAAATGTAACTCTGACGAAATAAAATTAGGCCCTACTGAACGCGGGACAAAAAATAACTAAATAAATAAAAAATAATTAAATGAATAAAAAATATCCTAAATATTTTATTAGATTAGCCTAATGTTTCATTAATACCCAATTTGAGCACAAGATATAGCGAGTGAACAGCTTGGAACTGTGCGCGTTCTTCTTGCGCACGCCCTCAGAAAATTAAACAACATTGAGTTCCTGCGTTAGTCACGTGGCATTTCCTACTGCTCAGGTGACTGGCTCAAAAATCTCTGTAGGTAGGCCTACTCATTGCACCTCACAAGTAAACATTTGTGAATGTGTTATTTTGGTAAAATGTGTTTCTGTACTTACAGTGGTTTCAAACTAAAATTTCAATCTAATTCGTGACCTTTGGCATTGCTAACCGTGATTTAACAGTTGAACTACCACAGAAAATGTTTTATTTGATTTAATTCTTCTATCTCTTCTGCTCCATCTCTCACCCCATCCACACTGTGACATGACAAAACTAAAATGATCTGGTTCTAATCTTCTGAATCCTACATTCTCATCCTCATCAGGTCAGCAGGGCACAGGGCAGCGTCCGCACGCTGAGGTCTGGTCATTTCTGCATCTGAACCAGAAAAAGAGAAGAGGATGAGGAAGAGAGAGAATCAGTAGGGTTACACGGGAAGGCAGCTCTCCGACTGTGACTTGGCGCACCCCACTGGACAGCTGGAGACTGTGGGAGAGGAGAACCTGCCAAACTCTGACAGAGATGGAATTTTGCAAGTTTCAACATTACTTTGTTTAAACATTAATGTCCCAGTTTGCAAGCACTGCAGTTCAAATTTTAGGGTAATATTTTTTTATTTAATTTATTTTTAATTTTTTTGAAAGAGATGAATGCTTTCATTCAGCAAGGATGCATTAAATTGATCAAACTTGAGAGTAAAGTCATTTAAAATATTATTTTAAAAAAAATTACAGTGCTGTTCTTTGAACTTTCTATTAATAAAAGAACTATTAGAAGAAATATTAGAATGATTTCTGAAGATCATGTGACACTGAAGACTGCAGTAATGATGCTGAAAAATCAGCTTTGATCACAGCAATACATTGAATGTTAAAATCTATTTAAATATAAGTTCAAACAGTTATTTCACAATATTACAATTTTTGCTATATTTGATCAAATAAATGCAGCCATTTTTCTTCCTTTTCAAATATAGCAATTATGCTACCAATAAGAAAATCAGCTAACTGTCCACACATTTTTATAGGCATAAATATTGTTTATAAAATAAAACAATAGATAAAAATCAACAGGAGTAAATACTCTAAGCTTTAAGGAGTCACTCACAGTTTATAAAATAATAAAAATCATTGCTCCCTGGCCACATTTTAAGAACATATGAACTGACAGATTTATTGCTAGTAAATGCCCTCAGTTCCTTATAAAACACTCTTCATACAGGATTGAAGACCCTCAAAGAACCTCTAACTTTAATGTCTTTATTTTGTATGCTACTTACAATCCATATAACTTTTCAATGACAGAGCAGGTTTCAACTCTTCTACTCTTTTTGCCTCAAGCAAAGAATGAAAACAGTCCTACAGACTCTCTCAGACAGCAAAAAAGAGGGAGTCTAGGGATGAAAAAACATAGATTACTAAAACCATCTGTAATTATTTAGCCTCAAACACGCACAGTGAAATGCTAACACATGCATGCACTAATGCACAAATATCTCATTGCACATAAATCTATTTGTGCAGTAAACTAAAGCCATCCACCCTCCCCATGTTAGCTCATAATGATGCATAATGCACCCTAAACTCTGGGTGTGCTGCACACTGTGTGATTGGCTGATTGTAAATTTATATTTATATTTGAGACCAGTTATGGCAAACATGGGTGTGATTAGTCTGCAGCATTCTAGTTCTTACCGAAGCCACCGAATATGGAGGATACAGTGAGACAACAGCGAACGTCTTTGTACGCTGTATGAATTATGAACAGAAAAGTGCAGGTAAAATGGGTCAGTATGAGTGAGGAAATGCTGTAAAATACTGAAATATAGTGAAATTATCATATAAATTATGCATAAGCTCCTCAGATAGAGGAAAATGTTTACTCGCATGAATTATTCATTGTTTATGTGTTTCATTAGCATTTTTTTTTCTTCTTGAAAACAGGAAAAGTTCATAAGAGCGAGAAAAGAGAAAAAGACTGATGCCATTTTATTCCTCTTCACATCCAAGAGTAAATGTCTGTGAGCTAAACCTCTGGTTATATGTATGTGATTGCTGTTGGTTGGCATCCGTCTTCGGGTCATTGACTCAGACTTAATGGCGGGTGAATGGTTGGAAGATGACATCAGATGTATGATGCTGCTCTGTTCTCTGTTGTTTGGAGTGATATCTGGGTTCATCAGCTGCTGGACTTCATTACAGCACACTGAATGATGCTGCTCTGTTCTCTGTTGTTTGGAGCCTGTAGTAATGTCAGGCTGAGGTGCATCAGAAGCCATGTTAAATATCTGAATAAGTAATGTCTGGATTGATAACCATGAACCTGGTGAGGGGAATCTCAGTTGGCTTACAAAACATGTTATGGTGTTGTTGTATTTTAATTAATCATTTACTTATGGATTGTGTTATTTGATTTATTGTGTGTACTGGCACACAAAAAACACACATGACATTTACTGTACTTTAAAGGAATATTTCACCCAAAAAAAGGCTGAAATGCACGTCCTCTATCCATAATATTGCTTTCTCCAGTGAAAAGGTCATCTTTTCTGAATCAGGAGAGAAATATGCAAACCATTTACATGTGAAAACAGTCCAAAACAGTTCTAAATAAATATGTGGGAACTTTGATCTGAGACGACTATAGGAGATGGACTTTATCAATGGAGGATAACAGACTTATATATCAATAACTGGCTTATATTTCATTCTAAAGCAACGGTTTGAAGTTAAAAACGTCTTGATGGGTTATTTCTTACAAACACTCCACATGATGTTAATTGATGGACTAGAGTGGTGTGGATTATTGTGATGTTTTTTCAACTGATTGGACTCTTATTCTGACGGCACCCATTCACTGCAAAGGATCCATTGGTTAGCACATGATATTAAAACCTGAGGGTGAGTAAACGGTCAGCAAATTTTCACTTTTGGTTAAACTTTTTCTTTAAAATTGCCATGAAATGAAAATGTATTTTGTAAATGCATGTTACAAATTTTATTTTAAACAATTCATCCATATATTTGTTTCATTAAAAAAAAATCTGATCTTGTAAAATACTATTAAAATGTCATGTATTTATTTAATTGGATTGTGATTATATTTACGTTCCGTCTGTAAATATCTAGTGACTCTGCAATGTTATTATTAATTTAATGTTTTTTATAAAATTCAGGCAGTGGCTGAAAGCTCTTATGGTTCATCTGGTCTCAGTTTAATAAACACTTTGTGCTTGCAGAGGGACAGTGAAGAGATGTGCGTCCTCATGTGTATAAAAGTGTGAAAGTGTGGCAGCCTTGTGTCAACAAAGTCCTGCGGTGCCTATATGGCAATCTTAGTGCACAGCACACACACACACACAGTTACAAAAATTAACATGTGTATGACACACACATACAACCGTTGCTTGAGTTAAAGTTCACACTTGACCCTTATTCTCTGGGATATTTTTACTGTCACCACCACAGATAATGTGTGGAACATCTATGCCTGTCTGGATAGCCTTCCCTGATTGGAGAAAAAAAAAAACATTCAATGATTTAATGCATTTAACTCAGAGAGAGGGGGGGGGGGAGAGAGAGAGAGAGAGCGTCGGAAATAAAAGCTTTTTTTATGTTCATGTAGGGAGGGTCATTAGCATAATATCCTCTTCTGTAAGGTGAATGCAGAATAGTAATTGGCTTGGCCTTTTCTCTCAGTGTGTTGTAAAACAGTTAGGCATTAATTTGAGGATAACTATGCAATTATTTCTGAATGCTGAAAGGTAGGAGAAAGAGAGCTCATGAAAGAGGAGAGGAAACAAGAGATGAGAGGGAAAACGTCTTGGTTACGTATGTAACCCTCATTCCCTGAAGGAGGGAACGGAGACATCACTTCGGTGGCCAACCAATTAGGATCTTGTTTCGAGAGATCAATCTACTTCGAGTATAAACTAAACGAGCCAATGCACATTGGCATGCGATAATTGCGTCCAGCTGCTGCTCGTCATGGCATGAGCATAAGTAGGCAGCAGGTGCAACGCATATTCAGGTTTTCACTGAGGAGCCGAGCCAGTGACCTGGCTCCCCGCAGTGGTACCACAACTTAGTTTGTTGACCGAAAATGCATGCAGGTCCCCTACCTTCTTGATGGGAGCCAGCGCAATTAAGAGCACTGTATTTATATGCAGAGTTCAAAGATTTGAAGGGTGCAATGTGCAATCTCATAACCACCAGAAGGAGATCCCAAGAGGGTACTGGGGTTAGGGAAAGAAGGATTTAGTCTCCCTCGCGCCCCTCAGGAACCTGATAATCAGGTCATGCTTCCCCAAAGACTCACCGTCTACAGAATCGTGATGTGCAGCAATTGCAGCAACATACACTTTTAGGGTGGAGGGAGACAGCCTTCACTCCATTCCTTCCTGGAGGAAGGAAAGCACATCTCTGATCGGGCATCTCCAGGGGTCTTCCCGGTGAGAAGAGCACCATTCGACGAACAGGTTCCACTTCAAGGTATAGGCACGCCCCGTAGAGGGTGCTTTTGCCGAAGTGACAGTGTCTACCACCGCCCGGGGTTGATCACCTAGGACTTCCAAGTGTCTACCACCGCCCGGGGTTGATCACCTAGGACTTCCTGGAAGTGGGTGCCAGAGGGTGCCCTGTCTCTGAGAAAGTAGATCTTTCCTCAGTGGAATGCGCCAAAGAGAGGCTGTCGCGAGTAGCATCAGTTTTGGGAACCAGGTCCAGTTGGGCCAGTAAGGTGCAACTAGCAGAACCTGCTCCTCGTTAGGGTTGGGTGCCAAAACTCAGTACTTGTAAAGGTACCGACCAAATTGCATCGGTACTACCAAGTACCAATTCATGTTAAATCAATCAGTGCTAAATTTAGGTACCTGAGAACACATCTGGCCGCATACGCTACAGAGAGAGAGATAGAGAGACCCTGTGATGTCATCTCACCCCTGCAACTCTTTCAAACAACACCAACACAGAGCCGAAATGTTCTGAAGTGTGGTTACATTTCTAGGGCCATATGGTTTCTGTGAAAACGCAGACGGGACTGCGGAGTCCATTTATAAAAATTAAATGTCTAGGCACACAGGTCTACCTGTGCGGCTCCAAAGTGTCTCCATATCAGCTTGATAGCCCGGGGATGGAGTCTCCATTCTCCCGGAAGCTCATGCTGCCGTGAAAGCTCGTCGGCTGCACGACTGAGTAGGCCAGGAATGTAAATGGCACAAAGTGACCTCAGATGCTTCTGACTCCATAGGAGGAGATGGTGGGCGAGTTGTGACATACGACAGGAGCGTATGTATGCCATGTTCGCAGTGTTGTTCGTACAGACCAGTACATGCTTGCCTTGTAGCGGTGTTTTGAAGTGGTCCAGTGAAAGACGTACTGTAAGCAACGAGGCAATTGATGCGCCAATGCACGTTCCTCTTTGAGGCATGCCGTCAGATTGACAGAGTCCAACTCCATACCAAGAAAAGAGATCCTCTGCACTGGAGAGAGTTTGCTCTTTTACCAGTTGACCCGAAGTCCCAACTGGCTGAGGTGACTGAGCATCAAGTCCCTGTGCTTGCACAACTGCTCCCAGGACTGAGCCAGAATGAGCCAGTCATCAGGAATATTTGATAATGCCAACACCCTGTTCTCTCATGGAAAAAGGGCCGCCCACAGCAACCTTCGTAAAGATGCGGGGCAACAGCAACAGCCTGAAGGGAAGGACCTTGTACTGATATGACCATCCCTTGAACGCAAAGCAGAGAAGCGGCCTGTGCTGAGGAAGAATTGAGACATGAAATTATGAGTCCTTCATGTCAATCACTGCAAACCAATCTTGAGGACGGATGCATACGAAAATGCATTTCTGCATCAACATTTTTAACGGTAGCTTGTGAAGGACCCAGTTCAAAACTCGCAGGTCCAAGATTGGTCATAACCCACCACCTTTCTTGGGGTACAGTGAAGTAAGGGCTGTAAAATCCCGACCTCACGTCAGCTGGTGGGACCAGCTCTATTTGATTTTAAAGGGATTGAATTTTTTTCCGTTAGGAAGGGGGATTACTGGTTGGTAAGGAGGTGAACTAAATGCCCCTGAACTTGGGGGGATGCTGGGTGAACTGAATCGCATTGCTGAGTCTGACGGTCCGAATGAGCCAGCAATACAGGCAGGGAAGCACTAGCCAGGCTCCCAGAAATCATACACGCGGGACCAGAGAAACCACAGATATACCCATGGTGGGGCAGCGTGGTGGAAGGCAGGGACCGACTCAGAAGGCATAGTTTCCTGAAGTGGGGTCTCAGGGCCCGCTTGCACTTCTGCTTGCTGCCTGGTTAGGTGGAAGGGGGGGTGGGGCCTGGATGGACGTGGGGTCTCAGGGCAGCACCCTGCTCCTGCTCCCTGTGCAGAGGAATCCGCGGGGGGCACTCTCAGTGAGGTGAAAGCAGCAGCGGGCCGCACGGCAGGATGTGCTTGATAGCCTCCGTCTGCTTCTGGGCAGCCAAGAACTGTTGGGCAAAGCTCTTGACTGCATCGCTGAAGATAGGAGATAGGAGATAGGATAGTCAAGATACTTGTCTGTCTCCCACATATTCTCCAGGTTCAGACAGAGATGCGGTAACCCTCAGGCTACTCTGACTATTCACAGAAGTAGCCCTCCTCTTTGGAACACAAGAGCAACTAGATTGGGGCATAGGTAAGGGGACTCCACCTCTTTTGATGTATTGAAGTCTCAGCCGCAACACCGTTATGGTCATACTGCCACAATGATGGCATGACTCATCCACAAAGGCTGCCTCAGCGTGTTCAAGGCCCAAACATGTGATGCAGCGATTGTGACTGTCATCCGGCGCCAGGTAACGACCGCATCCAGAAACGCACGGGTGGAATGGCATCTATAAAAAGACGCAATGTCACACCCGTGTCTTGCTCTTTTAGAGACATTAGCTCTTTCAGAAGTGATGAAGAGCACAAAGAAGCCACTGCTGCAGCGCCATCACACCAACACCATCGTTGAAGAAGCTTCCTCCCCAGAGCGCTCGTTGACTCGTCAGAATACTCCTCTTTAGACAAGGGGTGAGGAGGAAGATATAGATTGTGGGATATGTAGGGGTAATCTGAATATGCTTTGGTATTGGTGGTGCAGAAGAAGAACTTGCTCTACGGGATGCAATTATCGCATGCCAATGTGCATTGGCTTGTTTAGTTTACACTCAAAGTAGATTGGTCTCTCAAAGCAAGATCCCAGTTCATCTGATTGAATAGCAGTCTAATTATTGATCACAAACCTTCATTTTGTAGGAAGGACGACTTTTATAACTGTTTTTTTTTTTGTTGTTGTTGTTTTTCGACTTTATTCTTTTCTCCATGCTAGATTCTGACTCCCCTGCTTCTCCCTACCATAAAAGGAAACCTATTTTAATGGCTTAAATTTCCCATATTTAGATGACAAAATAGTATTGAAATTTAAACTGCACAATTATTGCAGTTATCTCAAATAATGGTGATTAGATTGAATAACCATGATCAGGCGATTAATCAATAATCACCACAGGCCTAGTATAGAGTGTCTGTTTTTGTTTTTAGTCTGTAAACCAATGTTGGACCAATGGTCTTCTTGAACCAATCAGCTTCATATAAAGGTATTAAGGTATGTTGGAGTTTATAAGCAGGAAGGAACAAGAGGGCACAAAACAGGAGTGGCATATTTATAAACTAAAGAGAATATTATGTAAATTCTTGATTTCAAGTCATACATTTTCTTTGATCATAAAATACATTCAAAAGTAAAGTTATGTCCGACAGGAACAACATCCATGTGTAATCATCTGTTTTTTTTTTTTTTATTTTATTAAACTACTGGTTTGGTCTGGCCAGAGGAGAATGGCTCACTATTTTGACACACTATTTCCCTGTTTAATACTGTAAAGCTGATTTGACACAATCTGCATTGTAAAAAGCACTATATAAATAATGGTGACTTAAAATTTG
This sequence comes from Cyprinus carpio, assembly GCF_018340385.1. Classification (NCBI taxonomy): domain Eukaryota; kingdom Metazoa; phylum Chordata; class Actinopteri; order Cypriniformes; family Cyprinidae; genus Cyprinus; species Cyprinus carpio. Next base: position 197,833 of record NW_024879274.1, on the reverse strand, counting down.
ACTTGACGAATATGACAAACAAAAATGGAAATGTATTTGAACAGAGTCTAAATCTGATAGGCTGACTTCTGCAAGTGCAAGTTTCTCTGTACCCAACTATGATGACTTCTGCCCTGGAAATGCCAAAAGGGTCCATTGTAGTGACATTTAGCAAACATAATATTGAACAAAACAAAAACTGTGATTGGTCACTTTACCTATCAGTCAGATGACCTCTTCCTGACTAAGTGGGTTGTCTTTGGCTAACCACAGGGCCTATAGAGCCAGACATTTACTGCATCTGAAAGTAAATACTGCTCTATATAGTATGCAAAAAACAGTACACCAAAAAATGATATGTCTGAATTCATAATATTCAAAAAAACCATAGGCAAAACTGGATGACCTACTACTTCTGAAGTGTGCATTTGATGGACGTTTTACCATCCCAGGAGAGGATTTACAAATGCCAGTGAAGCAATGCAACTGACGCTGGTTGGTCACGTGACAGTAACAACATGATGGATGTAGTGCATCCAAATTTTATTCATGCTACCCATTTTTTAATACTATATAGAATGTAATTTTTTGATGGTCACGAAGTAAGGTCAAATTCAAATTTAGTAGCTACTCATGTGATTTCGGACACAGTGCTTATGTCATCAGGCAAAGGTCTGACTAGGACTAGCTGATAGGTAACAGCCATAGTTTTTTGTGCACAGATGTGTGTTTTTGTATTTAAAACCATGCTTATCTGAAATGGCAGTGTTGTCCGCTGTTTTTTGTAAGCGTAAGGTTAGCAGAGAATGTATTTTTTTATTTTTTTATTTGTTTTTTTTTTTTTTGTTAATTTCTTTCTTTCTTTCTTTTTTTAGTACTTTGCACTTTAAAACAAACTTATAAAGTTTTTCAGTAGTTCCTATTTAACATGCAAATGATTTGATCATTTTGATGCTTCTAATTATTTATAAAAGCATTGTAACAATGTACAAAACACACATACTCATTTTTGCACCAAAAAATATTCTATCTTAAATATCATTCATTTAACCTGCAGTGGAAAGTTTGAGTTCCTGAACATTATGAACAATGGGATACGCTTAGCCTCATATACTACACTGAAGCATCATTAGTGTGGATTTGGTGTGCGTTAAGAGCACTGAGCTTTGGCATTAATCAGAGCTGGGACAGTCTTACACACTTTCAGTCTCATGCACACACTCTCAAGTTGCCAAGATCTCAAGTGTGGATATCGGGACAGGCCCCATATGCATCACTGTTCACAGTGGCGGTCTTGCAACATCAAACAAAAGCAGTTTTCCTAGTTTGCAGGTGCATTATCGGGTGCATAATGTGTTATGTAACCAAAGTTTAAAAATGAGAGATTACCAAACAAAGTGAGTAATATTGTACTGGTCATGTGATCTCAATATGGCAACCTCCATAATGAGAACTACCATATGTAGAGTAAAACATATTCTGAACATGAACAAACTACTCTGGAAGAGACTGTCTGTCTCACATGTGAAGCTTGTTTTATTTGTATGTGCTGTTTAGAGGCTTTTAGATTAATAATTAATAGATCAGTAGAATATCGTACAACTGAATAGTTATACATAAAAGAAGTATATATACTTGTCTAGAAGTATTAAGTACTGATTATTCTCCAATAAAATATTAATTTCTGCTTGTAAATATCTTTTTGTTGTTGATGTTTGTTTTTTGCTACTAAATGCTTCACACAAAACTCTGATGCACTAACCTTGCAAACATTATCTTGATTTTCAGATTTCAGAAATATCTGTTTACAATTATTACTTTGTGAAAAAAAAATTTTAAAGTGTGAAAACGTGTGCACCTCTACATCTATTTTAAGTCAAGTTAAGTCTACACATGAGGTCCTGTGCAGTCATAATGGCTGGGATGTTCTTGTCTGGGCGTGTGTGAGAAAGACTTTTAGGGCAGAGCAGTAACACAGGAAACTCAGTTTTGTGCAGTGTTACTAATGCTTCTAGATCCTGTTTCTCCCAAAAAATTCACACACACACACACACACAAACACACACACACACAGAGAAGTTGCATTCAACAACAGGAAGAGGGGTATAAACCCGGTAATTTGGCATATTGTCTTGCAATGGCATTTCCTGCACTGACGTGAATTAGCCCAGACAAGGGACGGAAACGGACAGATTTTTGTATTTTTACAGATTTGAATCACGTCACAAGGAAACAAATGCTCCCATTCATAAGAACCCCCTGACTCCTACTGTCCTATTCATTCACTTTTATTTGTCTCTTTCCTCATGTTCTCATCCACATCCTCTTTTTAGTTTTAAAACTGTCTTTATTTGAGTGTGAGTATCCACAATGTTATCTTTCTCTTTCCTTTTCCACCATATGTATTTGTCTGTCTGTGGTGATTAGTATTTGGTTTGTTCTTCTGTAGAATCCAGTGGACTGGGTTCCCGTGGGTTGGGAATTAGAGGTCTTATTGGAAGTGTTACATATGTGTTCATTTGTGAGTGTGTGTGTGTGTGTGTGTGTGGGAGAGAGAGAGAGAGAGAGTGAACACTGAGAATATATTAAAATAGATAATTGTATTTTTCGATGCATACTAAATGCATAAAACACTATGAATAATTAGTTAATAATATAATTGATAAATAAATTCTCTAATCATTTAAGTGTATTGTTAGACAGTTGCCATGTATTTTACATTTGTATGTTTGTGTTATGTAGACGCAATACATAGTGGGATACATAGTGGGATCAAAAAATCTGTGACAACATTTAAGTGCAATTTAAAAAAATGTTTTTTTTTTTTTTTTTTTTAATTATGATGTTTTAACTCCTTTGTACAGATGATAACGTGCTGTTTTGCTCCCAATGAAGCAGAAGACTCTGGAGCATCTCAAATCATACTGGCAAACATCTAGACAAAGGGTGGTGACTTTGAAGATGCTTTAAAAAACTGAAATTTGTGTACTTGAAAGCACTACATTTGTGTTATTACATATTTTCAGATGATTTTTGGTTCTTACATGTATACAATAATACTTTCCATGAAATTATTAAGCAGCACAACTGTTTTCAACATTGATAATAATCAGAAATGTTTCTTTAGCAGCAAATCGGCATGATTTCTGAAGGATTATGTGACACTGAAGACTGGAGTATATTTCAGATTTTCAAAAATTCAGCTTTGATCACAATTACATTTTACACACACATAAACCCACATTATTTTAAGTTGATATATGATGAGTTGGCCACATGATCAGCAGTTATCATCCATTGTGTGAATGGCCTTTAATTCACCCATCCAACATGTATGCTGTATTTCTTCCATAGAACACAAATATTTGCACTGCTATTTTACAAAAGAAGAAGAAGAAGAAAGAAAACAGAAAAAACATACACTGAAAAATGACACATGGACTGTAATGCTCGAAAAATGACAATATATATATTATATATAGCCCACATGACTTTTTGTGGCATATTCCTGAAGTCATATGGCTTTGTGTGAGAATAGATTTAAATTTAGATTAACTGAAAATGTCCCTTTCACCACAGTTCTAGAATCTTATTAGCATTTGAGTTTGATTGACATTATTCTACACAATTCTACTGTATTTCAATGAAACCGGTAGAAGTGTAACCATAAATAATAATTAACTACTAGCAGGCCATGTAAGGTGTTCGCTCAGACTCTGACAGAAAGTTATGGCACATAATTCCATATGCTGACAAAAAAAAAAATGCAATATGTAAAACACTTATGCTAGTGGGCAGATGTTTTATGCACTAATTACAGCTTCTCTCAGTTCTCCCGCAAAACTTTAACCTCCATGCCCATTCCACCAGTGGGCCCGTGACCCCACGGTAATTTAATGTCTTGGGGACGCTGGTGAACCTTTCGCGGGGGTGAAGTGTCAAAAATTGATTCTCATCGTGGCAGCAATCTGTATTGGCACGGCATGAACCTGTTTCAGCGGTTGCCATGATACTGACTGACCTCTCCCACAGAAAGGAATGTAATCATGACATTGTGAAGCTGCACGGGAACTCGTCTTCCTCTAAAAAGATCTCATTGGTAATGCATCCTGTTTTTTCTATTATATTTTTTTTTTTTTAGGTAAAGCCCTTCTAAGAGTGCGAGGGTTTGTAGATATATAGCAGCCTCAGTCTCTGGTCAAGGTTACACTTTTCCTTTGTTTAATGACTCTCTTCACAAGCCCAAGGTTAGCAATAAACTCGCTCCCTGGCACCTTTTCACAGCCCTAGATCTGAGAAAAGACATATGCGTCTTTGGGGACTGCCTTTAGAATCTATTTTTAATGTGTTACACAAACCGTTTGTCTCGCATTTCTTTGGCCTCTGCGAGAAATGGCTGAAGGCTGCTTTACTACATGCCAGTGGCCCACTTATAACTTAAATGACTAGTTTAGTTAACCTCTCTGCTCAAGTCCAACATATCGTTATGGCAGCAACTGCATAATCTCACTGGCATTAACATCCGTCATCTTCCTTCTCCAGCTATAAATAATACTGTCACCACGTAGGCCCGCATCCGCGCTTTGCGCGCAGTGGAAAGAGTGAATCAGGCTCCAGAGGTGAAGCACTTTGAAAGTCCGGCAAGATGAAATATTTGCTGACTTCTCTCACCTCAGGGACTGGCGCGCTGATGGAGCCACTCAGATGTGGCCCTGCGAGTCTCAGAGGATTTTCCACAGCCCACTTTCTGCTCGATCCGTGCCAATTAAGCAGCCGAATTATGTATAATAGTGGGAGTGACTCGGATTTGCCAGAGCAGGAATGCAGAGGCCAGGATGACAGAGGGATACCGTTGACTAATTAGAGTGAATTTTCAGAGCCCTGGAAGCTCAATCATACTGTGCCAGACGCTAACTATTTTTAACCTTATCTCCTCTTCCTTTCTCTTTTTTTGTAATTCTTTCTGATTTCCCTTTTCCTCACTTTGCTGCTGTCTTCCCCGCTTTGCGTGTTGTGAAATTGCAGCAGGTGTCCTCAGTGTCCTACAGAAGACACAAACAAAAATTGGGTCTGAAACGCAACTCAAAAATGACTGAACAAATGGTCAGGTAATCACTCGTCAACTTTAGGAGGTCAAACTAAATGTTTTATTTTCTGTTCATCTTAATGAGCTTTGCTCAATTCCCGGACACTATAACATTCTAGACATGTCTAAAGGCAGTGTAGTAAACCTAAGGTTTGTTCAGTATCATATTAACCATATTTCAAAGACAATAGAATTAATGAATTGTATTTGTGAATGTACTTAAGTCCTACTTAAGTGGGTCAAAAATAACTCTTTAAGTTTAAACTAATTGCACTTAATATAAATTTATATAATACATTTTCTTGCTATTGCAAATACCATGCAAATAAGTTACTAAAAAAACATTACATTCAGTTCACACACAGTCGCAAAGTTTATTTTTTAAAAGTATGTTTCCATAATCAGTACTCTTATTAAAAGTTAAGTGTAGCCTACTTTTTTCACAAGGGCTCAAACTAAATATGGAATTTGTGCCTCTGGCACTGTAAAGTAATTGAGCATGAAACTGTTTGATACTGTGGAAAGTGCCAAAAGTTCTTTGTAAATGTAGTGTTGGGTTTTTGCGGTGAGAGGATGACTCACCAGATCTGAGACCAGGCTCCAACTTTGCATTTTGGTGAGGAATTAACAGCCTATAATTGAAGCTGGAAGTGAGTCAAAGTGATTTTGAGGGATCTTTATTTTGTGAAATGAAAACAGACTGCTGCAGCCCTGCAGTGCCGCCATCATAACATCTGTCTATCCCAAACACATCACACCCTACCCACCAATACACACACAATTAATTGATGTTGCTAAGTTACAGCTGATTGGACCATCTGTGTGTGTAAAATAAATACATTTGGAAAGTTGGGATTTCAGAATGGATAGTGGGTAGTGAAGATCACAGAGATTTGGAGATGAACGTTTAACTTAGGCTAGTAAGTAATCTACTAGCAATCACCCTGGATGTCCTATAGAAACCATATTAGAAGAATAATAAACTTCACATTTTTGCCCCAGTTAGCAGTAGGAGTCAGCTGGAGGAGTCGATGCTAGTGGCCAAAAGTCAGATCAATTCTGCAGATTTTGGGAAGTTATATTGGAAAAATGATGGTGGACAAAGGCTTCAGATTCCATGCACATATTGTTTCCATTTGTTGTGTGTTTCCAAGCAACAAGGTGCATATTTCTGCGTGAGCTGATGTGATCATAACAATTATAAAGTCTGGTAGTGTATGATCCTCTGTCGTTTAGATTGTGGTGACCAGTTTTTTCCTGGTAACCATTTTCAGAGTCGGCATGTGTGATACAATTCCAGTCAACTCAGCTAATTTTTATTTATTAGCTGTGCTCATGCTGTGCATGAGAGAAACAAAAGTAAACAAATAAATGTAGCCAAAAATACACTAACAATACATACAATTTTCAGCCTATTATTAAAAGCTAAAGAAAATAAATGTTTTAACATCCTCTGAAATCATGGAAGCAAATAAAGGGGGAACAAAACAGATCCCAAAATGGAGCCCTGAGGAACCCCACATGTTAGTAGCATAACAGAAGCTGAACAGTGAAATGGTTCTAACCTTAATATATGAGGAAAACCAATCAAAGGCTAGACCCTGAACACCAACCTGGTCTTTAAGGCGATCAATGAGAATGTCATGATCGACCGTGTCAAAAGCAGCACTGGGATCTAACAGTAAAAGAACAACGGGACTACCAGAATCGGCAACAAATAAAATATAATTTGAGAAATTCAATACAGCAGACTCTGTACTATGACCAGCTATAAATCCTAAGATGCCTACAGTCTTATAAGTAAAGGTTCTTTATTGGCATTGATGATTTTAACAAAGAACCTTTAACATCCATAGGACCTTCCCATTACACAAAAGGTTATTTGTAGTGGAAAGGGTTGTTTAAATTATAAAAATACTCTACACACTAAGAAAAAAATGGTTCTTTAAAGGAACTGTTTACTGAAAAGTTAGTTGAAGAATGCAAAATGGTTCTTTTAAGGTTTAAAAACTGAAAAAAAACTCCCTTTTGGAACTTTTTTTTTTTTTTTTAAGTAGAGTTAGAGTGTAGAGTTTTCAAAAAAAAACGTTCTTTAAAGTAGAACATCATACAAAACAAACAAACAAACAAACAAAAAGTTCTTAAAAACAGGACCATTTCAGTTCCTAAAGGTATGTTGGATTTTAGCTGCCAATAATTCAATATAAATCATATTTATCCTCATTGCAAAATCATGTATTTAATATAAACTATCTTTTATCATAGTAGTTTTGTTCATGTAGGATGTTGTGCAATATATCAGTGTTGGCATCTGTCTGTTTTGGCTGCTTAAGTGACAGAAATTGCACTAAAGAACCATATATTTTCATTGGACACACTATCCTTGACAAAAAATATTGGAAATGAGAAGTGTTTTGCCTCGATTTTCAAAGTTGCTAAGCCTTTTAATGTTGCTATCCACCTTATTTTTAACTTAAGAGTGGGTGCATACATTTGTAACTTAAATGTGCAACGTTAACATCCAGTTAAAATTCTAAAATTACTTTTTACTGGTACAAAATAGCTTGTTATTTTGCTTTATATTGCAAACTGGTATTTCTTATCATATTATTTTAATGTATTGTCGTAATTATAAACACACTAGTTTGCAGTGCAAAGAGTGTTACCATTTACTGCACATTCTTCTTCTTCTAGTTGCTTACCTATAGCTGCAAATGAATCGGAAACCTTGCACATTTACAGAAAATAGCTTAAGGATGCAATGCAGTGATTATACAGTTAGTTGCATTTTATTATTTGCATTTTGCATCCTGTTGCATTAAATCACAACAGCAAGATGAGAGGATGAGTGTGAACAGGCAAGTAACTACAGCCTCCTCTCCTCCAAACTTAAAAACGCTATAGCACCACACAGCATAATCAATACACCCTTCCGGAAACACAGACACCTCCTCCTTAACACTCCCAAACATCCCGTGAGATCACTCATCAGGCCTTTACCTCCAGCAGCCTTTGACCTGATGCTGCCTGGGGTCAGAGGTCACATGTCCTTGTTTCAAAGATTTGATTGGGCCGTGTTCTAATTACTGCTTTGTCATTGACATACCACCTCTCTCTCCTTCCCTCTCTCTCCCTCTCCCGCATCCCTCATGTTTGGTAGCCTTGTACAGGCATCATTTTGCCCTCCCCCCGTCCGCCAATTGCCTGCAGAGGCCGTCGTAACGAGATGTCAGCACACTATTGAATTCTAATTTAGCTCGGGCCAGTCTATGTCAGTTATTTGTACCATTCCACAGGATCATCAGCCTGCGGAGAGGCCATGTAGCGGCTCACCACCGCCGCGCCACTGATTATGAGTAAACATTTATTCGTTTTCTTCTCATTTTCGCTGGGTTTTTAGCACTCCTGCAGCAACATTACAGGGCCAAATCCCAAACGGGCACTACGCAAGGTTAATAATCCTGTTAATTAATGAACAAACCTGATATTGAGCATAACATAATAATCGCTGAAGGATTACAACCCAAATTAGTAGAGTTGCGGCAATTAGACTGATGATTAACGTTTTAAGTGTGAGACTAAGAGCCCGTGCGCTCCACCACGGGTTGTAAAACTCATACTGTTGTTAAGGGAGGTTGTGGAAATGTTGTCGTGTGCATTAAGCGTGGTGCGCGCCACAGTGTGCGCGCCCGGGGTGGCTGTGAAACGCGCGGTCCCAGCGGGGGCGAGCGGCAACAGCTGGTCCCGCTCTAGCCCGGTGCTGTGCACAAAATGATCTCTCCATCAGCATGTGCTCGCATCTGTATTCATCCATGAGTCTTATCAATAAACAGACCGCTGACAATTAGGCGAATCTGAGGGGGCCGAAACCTCCATCTACGAAAAACTCCAGCTGTACGCTTTAATCACCATTAATCAATAAAATGCCGTCAGATCTTTTAATTAAAGTTTTATTTGTGGGGAATCGTGTCTGCGAGATGCGGGCCTTCCATTAATGGCAGCGGGACTCTTCGGCGCCACTGCTTGGCCGGTCACGCCGGGGATCCGCAGTTCTGTAATTGCATTTTGTCACCTACAGAGGGAGGTGAGGATGCCAGTTAAAGGTAGAGGGAAATCTCTCCCGAACAATTATTGTCGAGCAAATTACCAGGTAGGCAATATCCAAACTGTCAGGAGAGGTTAAGAAGAAATGGTTTAAGGAAATGAGGCGCTCAGCCGTTCATCATGGAGGCAGTGTCTGAGTCCAAATTGAAAAAATGTCATTCTATCTACAGGAATTAGAGCATGTTGGCTTTGCTCATCACAGCCGCTGACAGAAGATGGCGGAGAAAACTGTGTCATAAATGCTCTCTCTCTCTCTCTTTTCACTACAGCTGTCCGTCTGAAATAAAACCAAACAGTGTGAAACCGCTGGCTGTACAGAAGAGATTTACAGTGAACGAGAGAAGAAACCCCTCGATTCCCCCCTTAGAGGTATCAATGGAAAACAGTTTTGTAGTCACATGAGAGCTGTATGCTGCCATCTGCTTCATTCTCAGCATGGTGCCTCCACACACACACACACACACACACACTGACTCACTCTGGTGCGCATGCAAAAATACACAGACACGTGTACAAGTTTAATAAGGGTGAATGCAATTTAAGGAATAAATTCCATTTGAAAATGAGAATGTATTTATGCTTGACAAAGTATATCCTTTTAAAGGACAGCAGTGCCGGCATGACATTTAAACTGAAAATTAGGTTATGGTAAAACCATCTCTGCAGCGTGAAGTCACTGAAGCAGTGGAAGGGTTTAAGTCAAGAAACTGTAGAATCAAATATAAACTATAATCAGGAAGCTGGACAGCATAACTCAATAAGTTATGCTTTAAGAACAAACAGTAACATTCACAGAATTTATTTAAAACGGATTCATCTTTTCATATCGTTAAAAAATCTGTATATTTTGACATCAAGTTCCATGTGTTTTTTTAAATGATTATTTGACTAAATTTAAATCTTTTTTCATTTTAATCCCTAAAAATGGACTATAGATAGAGTAGATAGATAGATAGATAGATAGATAGATAGATAGATAGATAGATAGATAGATAGATTTCCATGTGATGACATAAGATAGATGACATATACTGTATGTGTAGTAAATTTTGGAAATTAGTTATTATTAGATATTTGATATTGTTCAATATATGAAATTGTTCCAATTTCCAATAGGTTTCACATATGTTTTTACTGCATGCATAGGAATATATTTTATGCACATATATTCCATTTGAGTATGGTATAAGTCTGGTGATGCAATATTTACAACTTGAAAACAAGTGTTCATATACATTTAGGCCTTGCCCAAATCCTCTTTTTACATACCCCACTTACAAAAAGTACTGTGGTGGAACCGTGGTAAATTATGGTTTCAGAAGGTAATGATGATTCTTTGATATATAGGCCCACAAAAGTACTAAAGTATTACCATATTGATATGGTACCTTATAATATACTCAGGTATAGTTTTTGTACATGTATATGATTTGTGTATATGAAGAACATTGAAAAAGCTATTCCTTTGTTCATAACATTTATTGTGTTAAGAATTGTGTGAATCGTGGCTTATGAATCAGCCTCATTGTGCTGCTGATTGTATTCCTGCGTCACTGAGGCTGCTAAGCTAGGCTAAGCACTAGCATTACTGTCAGTCTGGACATTTCTTCTCTGGCTTTTCGCATCGGTGTTAACTCAGCGTCGAATTTGCTGTTGCCCGAATAGCACAATCCTGTTTTTATTATTGTTTTTCTGTGAAATCGTCTCATTTTGAGGTTTAATAGTGGCGTGGAGTGTTAGCGGACGAAACGGCTCTCTGGGGAGCAGAGCATCAGGCAGCTGAATTTCCACAGCCATTAAGCAGTCTCCATTCAATTAGAATGCATAGAATCCTGACACGCCATAACTTACAGCCCTCTCGGCCAACATAAAGCATGTCTATAGTGCGGATCCCCGCTCTAAAAATACTGAGCCAATCTGACCGCCACTTTTATAGGAAGCTAATTACATCCTTGATTTTTTTGTTTCAGAAAATTAAACCTGGATTAATGGTTCACCTCATGCGAGGGGGAGCAGTGCGGCCCAGGTTTGTGTGCTTTAATGCAGATAGATACAGTGAGGCAGGAGGAGGAGGGAGGTGATTTTCACACAGCCGCAGACTCGCCTGCCATCAATTAGACTCAGACCAGCACTCTCATACCTCCACGTCTAATAAATTATGCTACGCATCAGAAATGGCACGGTTACCTATTTAAAAAACAGGATTGTGTCGGGGCGAGCCGTAAATATGAAATATGAAAGGCAACAAATTGAGACAGTCAATAAAATCTGAGGCACTTGTTACCAGGCTAAAATGCTACGTGCGGAAAAGGTGTTGCTGACGATCAGGAATTATGATGCTAGAAATGGACTTTGATTGGGGTTTAATTTTTTTCGCTGGAGTGGACGCTTCTTATTTACCACCTGATTAATTAAACTCCACTTCCACCAAATGCAGACATTAGTCCTAATACAGGCGTTATTGTAAAAATCACCTCTTTCAGACTGTGAGATTGCTTTCATTTATTCATTATTATTGCGTAGAAAATCTCATTTAGAAAGTTGCACCGTGCTGTTTTCCATTTTAACAGTGCAGAAGACGGTGGAAAATCAATGTGCTTGGTGTATTTATGCATACCCTTGTGAAAAAAGTAGACTTCAGCATACTTTAGAGTAGAGTACTTATTATGGAAATTATATATTTTAAGAGAATATACTTATCTTTATATTATAATGACATATACTTAAGTTGAACTGAATATAATATTTTTTGAATATGATGATTTACAATTAAATGGAAATGTTTTATGTTTTACATTCATATTAAATGCAGTTGATCTTAAGAGTGTCTTTTTGACCCACTTAAAGGGACAGTTAAAAAAAAAATGTCATAATTTACTCACTGTCAAGTTGTTCCAAAACATGCATGGTATCCAAACAATTAGCCAATGGCTGAAGATGGAGAGAAAGAAAAAAAGAAAGTCAGTGGCTACCAGCAACTGTAAAACTATATATAAATTACATATATATAATCTTTAGAGAGAGAGAGAGTATATTTGTTCTTAGTATATTCTTTTAAAATATATTTTAAAAATAATAATTTTGGGGGTGAACTGTCCCTTTAAATAGGACTTACACCTGTATGTGTAATTTCATAATTATGTTGTCTCTGAAAAACTGTAGAATAAACTGACAATAGTTTATGGTAAGCTACAATATATCTTAATGTATGTCATGTGTTTAAATATACATTATTTGTAATTGCACATTTGTGATGATGAAGTTTTCAATTTAATACATTCGGAACATTAACTTAAAATGTAATATTATTGATATTACTACAGTTAACTACAGTTAAAATTATAATCAAGTACTTTACATGTGCTTTAGTACTGTTAGTTAATACATCAAAATAAGTGTACTTCTTTAAAGAATGACAAAAGATGCTTAAAACATAATTGTAAAAGTGACTTTTTATTTCAATAATATTATATTTTCTGCAAGCAACATTTTTAAAAATATGCTTTCACGATTTAAAGTGCAGATTTAATACAATTAAGTGCACTTTTTTCACAAGAGTATATTAATGAAGTACTTTTTCTGCAGTTTTTCATGTTTTTTTGGCTTTTGACCAATAAGATCTTTCCTTTTTCCACAGTTTATACATGTAGGTCTCCCAGCAGTTTCTGACCTTCTTTGCTTCTAATTGCTTGTTACATAAATCTGTCCCGAAGCTTGAAATAAAAGCCTTTTACAGGGCACTCACCTGAGCTCATGAAGGCCTGCAAAGTGACTTTGACAAACTCCAGAAAACAGCCACATTTGTTTGGAATTAGTATGAGCACACCTCATGTGTTCAGACCGGCTAGTGGATTCACAGAGCCAGGGATTTCGAGGCTGGTGGCCGATCGCAGGTGAGCCTTCCTGCCATCAACAACAAAGTGTTCACGCTCAGAGGTCACAGAGGTCACAGCCGCTGCAGGTTCTGACAGATTAAAAGAGGTGACGCTGAACTGATGTTTTCTGGACCACCCGTATCTCCATTCTGTTTGCATTAATGTGAGGGGAGTTGGGTTTAAACACAGCCAGAACAGACAGAGCCATAAAACTAGACGCAATCAGATGTGATGTAAGAGGCCAATGGGGCCAAATCGGACATATTTCCACAGTGATTGCCACCGATTCTAAGAAAGAAAAGTAAATCCAGGTGCAGGTCGTGAACAGATCTGGCAGCTCTAGGAATAGAAGCCCCGCCTTTCAGTGGAAAGAGCCAATCAATGTATACACACACACAAACACACACACACACACACACACACACACAACACACACACACACACACACACACACACACACACACACACAAACACACACACATATATATGCATACATGTAAAGGTGAAGAAGGTGACAAGACAAAGGTGACAAGTGCTACCAAGACTGAAGTAAACTGATATGGTTTTACAGGTTTATACTTAGTCTATTTCTGGTAGTGTTGTACCAAAATTTTTCAAAAGTTTTGTTTTGTTTTGTTTTTGTTTTGTTTTGCTTTTTTTTCCCCCAGGAAAATCAACTCATCAAAATCAAAACTCATGACTTAAAACATCCTATTATTATTTTATTTTATTTTTTTATTTTATTTTATTATTCATACATTTATAAAATACATTTTACAACATATTTAAATAGAAAATAGTTGTGATATTTAAAATTATAATTATATTCCATAATATTATGGTTTTTACTGTATTTTGATGACTAAATGCAACCTTGGAGAGCATATGAGACTTCTTTAGAAATTATTTCAACCCCAGACATTTGAATCGTAGTGTCCATATCATATGGTATGACATAAAAGAAAAAAAAGTATAAACTAGCCGTGATATTACTGGGGTCACATTGTGCAATATGACAAATAGCAATGGTAAGTACAGTAAAAACTTGTACAGTAAAAGTTACTTCCATTCTGAAGTCTCGTAAAGTCAAGCTTCTCTTGGTCTGTAAAACAGCAAATGTTCTCTCTTGTTCACAGTTCACCACCACTTGGGATCAAATCAACGTTTGCATTTTCATAATCATGAGACCACCTCCCTGCACAACTTCAGAAGCAGCAACAGCCAATGTTTTTTTTTTTTTCTTAACAGCTCTATGACGTTCTTCATTTCCACAGACGAGATGCAGTATTATGGTGGCCTTTGAACTATTGGAGGTATTGGTGGATTTAGAGTGCGTCTGTGAGAGCCCAGTGTTTCTGCCAAACGGCCCTGAGCAGACTGGCTGTGCTCATATCTGGGGAGAGAAAATTAATGCTTATTAATGGGGCCTATAAAAGCGACTAATTGAGCATTCCGGAACTTGCTGAGTTTGGCATCTGCTGCTGACATTCTGCAGCACAGGGCTTCACACACACACACACCTCGGCTGTCTCTCTGTCTCTCTCTCTGACATTAGGTCAGGCCATTAAAAATCAGAGAAGCTCGACAGGTTATTACTGTGACTGACATGTTAATGACACCTGGTCTCGCTACCCAGGGTTCAGCGCAAAGCGAATCCGCATGAATCGCCTTCTTTGAAGAAGCCGCCGCTTAAGTGTTGGGAAATCACAATTACGACATGTATGTGGATTTTAAACACATATGTGTTTTCGTGTCTGACTCCCTTCCAGATGTCTTCAAAAGAGCCATCTTCATGCGTTTGAGTGTTAATGCGATCGTGCGCCATTCGGGGAGAAGCAGAGAGGTCATGTGTCTTCCATTATCTGGGTTTTTTCTAATCAGCCTGCAGTGGCTGAGATTAAACAGCACAGAACTCTGCCATTAAACTCCGTCGTCATAAATCCAGCTCACCTTGGAGAGCAGAAGGGAAGTGCACATCTGTAAACCAATCATCGCTCGGCTCCCTGTCAGCCTCACTCCCACCCAGACGAGTTCACTTCACATAATTCATTTACTCAGCTTCATGTTGTTACAAACCCATATATGATTTTTTTTTTTTTTCATGCAACACAAATGAAGCAGAATGTCCATGCTGTGAGGTTGTCAAGCTCCAAAAAGCCCTTTCCCTTGTGAAAAAGAAGTATGCTTAATTATATTCAATGTGCATTTGTAGTGTATTTTAAATCTTAAAAGTATATTTAAAAAAAAAATGTACTTGCAGATAATATAATATTAATAAAATGAAAGGTCACTTAAGTGTAGTTAAAGTGAGATACTTTCATGACTGTTAACACTTTTAAAAAGTCCACTTTGTAATCTTTTTTCCCTTTACATTAGAATGTATCCTGTTGAATTTTGTTTTTCTGAGCAAAAAAAAAATGACTATAATACATTTTTTTACCATAATTTACAGAAGAAACCCACTAAAATGTCATTCAGTGAAACAATATTTTTATTCCAAAAAAATCTATATATAAATGCATGATGTACAACTTTCAATAGAAATGACATTAAGGTATGTTTGAGTTGATCATAAATGCTTGTCAGTACATTCAGCAATATAATTTAACCATATTTCAAGACAATAGAAGTACATGAAACTACTTATATAGAAGTCCCTACTTAAGTGGTTCAAAAACACTCTAAAGTTCAGCTAATTGCATTTAATATAAATCTAAAATATAATACATTTTTATTTCATTGCAGTTAACATGCAACGAAGTGTCTGCAAACACATTTATTTTGCTCTTAAGTATATTCTTTAAAGGTATATTTATCTATATGAGTGTTCTTTTTTAAAAAATATACTGAAGTGTACTTCTTTTTCGCAAGGGACGTAACATGAGGATGAGTAAATAATGACAGAATTTTCATTTTCGGGTGAACAATTTATTCTGTGTTGAGCAGAATATCTCAGAAAAAAAGAGAATGTGGATAACAGCATGTATTTCTGATAGTTATTTTTTTTCTCCTCACCCTGCAGCCTATTTGATTTCAATAACACTTCATAGAGAAAACACACACACACACACACAGGTCATCTCTCTGCCTCTCCAGGTCATTTTCTCTTTTCACCTCAAGCTTAATGAATTCAGTGCATCGATTGGCTTGATGATTCACTCTGTGATATTCGTATTATTATGCCTGAGTATTTCTAGTTTCCAGTCAAAAACACATTTCATCGCTCCTGGGGGAATCTTTCACGTCTACAAGAGAAAACACACATCTCACTCTCCTCATGCGGTCTCTCTGTGTTACTCAGAGGTGTGAAGATCTTATGAAGAGTAGGTGTCACTGGGGTGAATTTCAGCAAGATTACAATGATTTATGATGCATCACATTAGACAAACAGGAATGAATGCTGTGTGTGATGCAATTGGTTGAACATTAGAGTGCTTTTGATCCACTTAATTAAGTGCATCTTTATGTCATTTTGTTATTTCTGTTGACTTTGAAATATGGTTAAAGTGCTGCTACTGACAAGAATTTGTAAACTAAAATGTTCTTCAGTGTCATTTCTATTGAAACTTGTATTTCAAAATATTTGTAATTACACATTTGTGATAATGAAGCTGCAATGTAGTAAAATACTGTATAACTTTAAATGTAATAAAACACTACAGTTAATAATAACTGTATATGACATATATTTAATGGGATAAAGAGCTCTCGGGCTGCTCTCCTGCTCTCTCTCTCTCTCTCTCTCTGTGTGTGTGTGTGTGTGTGTGTGTGTGTGTGTGTGTGTGTGTGTGTGTGTGTGTGTGTGTCGGTGTGTTATTGCAGCTTGAAAGCATTTTTACTGGGTTTGGGTTGCTTAGTAAATTTGACAGATATAGGGATGCATACAATTTATTTTGTGGGTCAGTTTGAAATCAAGTGAGAATACAGCAAATTAGACTCCTGAAGTCATCTCAAATTTTTGGTTGCATGATAGATGGTAACACTCTTTTTTTCTTTTCTTTTTTTGTGCAATCAGATGACAATAATAACAGAGTCATAATGATAAAATAATTAGGAAATTCCCTCCAACTTGTCAGTAAGTAAAAAGTAATACAAGTAGTAAAATCAACAACTTTGTCGTGTACAGCTGTGAGATAATTTCCTCTCACACACACAAACAGTTCACACTGTGTTTGTATTCATTGCAGAAAAATTGTATTGTTAAACTATATTGTTTTTATTGTGTAATACTGTTCATTAAGGAGAAAGACAGCGAGAAGAAGAGAGGAATGGATTATTGTGTTGCTCTCAGCGTTTCTCCTGACTGTGGCAGACACAGATCAGTGCTGTTATAGATCAGCTCAGAAAATCAATCTGTAGAAGAATACTAACGACCTTTAGATCTCTGAATCCCTTCAAACAGGAGCCAATCATGTCCACTAAGACCACACAGCCTGAGAGAAGAGCCGGCTGGGCCACTGCTGGACACACACACACACACACACACACACACACACACAATACACACCACAAACACACACATACACCACACACACACACACACAAACAAACACAAACATTACACACACACACACAAACAAACACAAACATTTATTTATTTATTTAGTTACACACACACATAGACACACACAC